>NC_043717.1:65051088-65076614 GCF_006229205.1 Suricata suricatta | reverse complement strand
GTGGTGATGGTGGAGGACACTTTTGGGGAAGAACACTGGGTGTTTTATGGAAAACAATTTGACAATAAAATATTACGGAAAAAAATCTACATAAGGGGAGCAGCAAGATGGCGGAGAAGTAAGGAGCCCCATTACCTCTGTCCACCCACAATTATCAAACTGAGAAGAATTAAAAACCCACAATCTTGTGATCTCCAAGAATGGAGGTGTGCGGACAGACCCCTTATTGACAGCAGTCTCATGGTTGCCTGAGTGAGTGAGTGCGAGTGGGACCAGAGATTTTAAGGGAGGGAGCGCCAGGTCTGGAGACAAAGCACCCAGAGGCTTGGCGCTGGGCCTGCTGAAACCCACGTGTCCACAGGTGACCAGCTCTGAGTAGAGCTACCCGGGCGGGGCGGCTGTGAGACTAGAGGTGCACAGTTCCCAGGACAGCTGCATGTGTGAACGGGGCAGCCGGGTATCCAGAGGCAGACGGACTTTCACAGCTGGGCATGGTACCATCAAGTAAGGCAGGAGAGAGACCAAGGGAAGAGAAGGAGAGACTGAATCACTCACAGCTTAATCCCTGCAGAAGACAGATTTAGCCTGGGACTGAGGGATACTGAGCACTGAGAGAGATATCCGTCCCTTCAGCAGATATGTTCTCCCTTGGGCTTGCAGCTCACTGACTTCAGGCAGAGCCAGGGGAAAAATCTGACTTCACAATCCCCATATTCCATCCCGAACAGAAAGCTGCCTACTTGCAGGAGATTTTAACTGAAGTGGCAATATTGAGTGCCTGGGCAAGTACTTAGAAACCGGGCAGAACTTAAAAAACACAAAACAATTAGAATCGCCCAAGGCACAAGAAGGTGGGACTCAAAAGAGTGCCTGGCAATGCATGGTCTGAGGGGGGCTTGGGGTGCCCTCCGCCATTCTTCTCCCCGCATCCAGCAAGGCAGGGCCTCAAGGAGCAGTCCTGAGTCCTGACCTACCTACACCAAGCCACGCCCATTCGTGCTGGAGAGCTACTGTGCTTTTGCTTATTACCTTTAAGTGGTTTTTGTCTTAATATTTTTTAATTTTTATTTTTCCTCTCTCTTTACTATTTTCCTATTTCCTTCTTTTCTTCCTTTCCCCCTGGAATTTGGGAAAGACCAACAATTAGGCACTGCTGTGCTTAGATCAACTCTTATCATCCAGATAGTTTTCCTTCATCTCCCAACCCCCACTGCAGGTTTTAAGCTCCCAGTCTGTCTTGTATCTCTGACTGTCACTGTCCCCCCGTCCCCACTTGCTTTTTTTTCTTTTTGTTTTTTTTCTTTTCTTTTTTCTCCTCTCTTTTCTTTCCAAGTCCTTTTTTTCTTTCCCCTTTAGGACTGTCTACAAGAGACTCACCTTAGAACTGAAGACATCTTCAGAAAGAACGTAAGGGGATGGAGAAATATCTGCCATGCAACTGGACGCCAAAAGAAAGCTGGGGTAGCCATACTTACATCGGATAAACTGGACTTTAAAGTAAAGGCAGTAACAAAAGATGAAGAAGGATATTATATAATAATTACAGCATCCCTCCATCAGGAAGAGCTAATAATTATCAACATCTATGAGCCAAATTCGGGAGCACCCAAATACATAAAACAACTAATTGCAAACAAACAATATTGATAAATATGTGCTAATTGCAGGGGACTTTAATACTCCACTCACAGCAATGGATAGGTCAACCAAACAGAAAATCACTAAAGAAACAATGAATTTGAACCACACACTGGATCAGTTGGAATTAATAGATATATTTAGAACCCTGCATACTGAAGCTAGGGAATTCACTTTCTTCTCGAGTGCACATGGCACATTCTCCAAGATTGATCACATACTGAGTCATAAAACAGCCCTCCATAAATACAAAAGAATTGACACCATACCATGCACACTTTCAGACCACAATGCTATGAAACTTGAAATCAACCACAGGAAAAAGTTTGTAAAACCTCCAAAAATGTGGATGTTAAAAACCACCCTACTGAAGAATGATTGGGCAAATCAGGCAATTAGAGAGGAAATTTAAAAACGTATGGAAACAAATGAAAATGAAAATACAACAACCCAAACGCTCTGGGATGCAACAAAGGCATTCCTATGAGGAAAGTTTATTGTAATCCAGGCCTATGTCAATAAACTAGAAAAGGTTCAAACTCAAAATCTAACAGAGCACCTAAGAAAACTAGAAAGGGAGCAGCAAGAGCACCTCAAACTCAGCAGACTAAGAGAAATAATAAAGATCAGGGCAGAAATAAATAATATAGAATCCAAAAAAGCTGTTTAAAAATTCCATGAAACCAAGAGTTGGTTTTTTTGAAAAAATAAATGAAATTGATAAACCTCTAACATGGCTCCTCAGAAAGAAAAGTGAGAATGCCCAAATAGACAAAATCATGGATGAAAATGGATCTACTACAACCGATCCCTCAGAAATGCAAGCAATCATCAGAGATTACTATGAAAAATTATATGCCAACAAACTGGACAATCTAGAAGAAATGGACAAATTCCTCAACACATATGCACTACCAAAATTCAAAAGAGAGGTGATAGACAATCTGAACAGACCCATAACCAGTGAAGAAATAGAATCAGTTATCAAAAATCTCCCAACGAATAAAAGTCCAGGGCCAGATGGATTCCCAGGGGAATTCTACCAGAAGTTTAAAGCAGAGTTAACGCCGATCCTTCTCAAGCTAGTCCAAAAAAATAGAAGTGGAAGGAAGACTACAAGACTCATTCTACAAAGCACATCATCACTCTGATTCCTAAGCCAGGCAGAGGCTCAACAAAAAAAGAGAACTACAGGCCAATATCCTTAATGAATACTGATGCAAAAAATACTCAACAAGATACTCACAATTCAAATTCAACAGCATGTAAAAAATTATCCGACATGATCAAGTGAGATTTATTCCTGGGTTACAAGGCTGGTTCAATATTTGCAAATTCATCAATGTGATGTGTCACATTAAAAAAGAAAATTTAAAAAATCATATGATCCTGTCGATAGCAGAAAAAGCATTTGACACAATACAGCATCTCTTCTTAATAAAAACCCTCAAGAAAGTCGGGAAAGAAGGAACTTACTGAAACATAAAAGCCATTTATGAAAAGCCCACAGCCAATGTTATCCTCAAGGGGGAAAAACTGAGGGCTTTCTCCCTGAAATCAGGGACACAACAGGGATGTCCACTCTCACCATTGTTGTTTAACATAGTGTTGGAAGTCCTAGCATCAGCAATCAGACAACAAAAGGAAATAAAAGGCATCAGAATCGGCAAAGAAGAAGTCAACCTTTCACTTTTCGCAGATGACATGATACTCTACATGAAAATCCCGATTGACTCCATCAGAAGCCTTGTAGAACTGATCTATGAATTCAGTAATGTTGCAGGGTACAAGATAGTGTACAGAAATCAGTTGCATTCTTATAAACTAATAATGAAGCAACAGAATGAGAAAGCAAGGAACAGATCCCATTCACAATTGCACGAAAAACCATAAAATACCTAGGAATAAACCTAACCAAAAATGTAAAAAGACCTGTATGCTGAAAACTATAGAGGACTTATGAAGGAAATTGAAGAAGAAACAAAGAAATGGAAAAACATTCCTTGCTCATGGATCAGAAGAATAAACATTGTGAAAATGTGTTTACCCAAATCAATTTACACATTCAGTGCAATCCCCATCAAAGTTGCACCACCATTCTTAAAGCTATAACAAACTATCTTAAAATTTGTATGGATTATAAAAAACTTCCAAAGCCAAAGTAATATTGAAGAAGAGAACCAATAAGGGAGGCATCACAATCCCAGACTTTAGCCTCTACTACAAAGCTGTCATCATCAAGACAGTATGGTATTGGCACAAAAACAGACACATGGACCAATGGAATAGAATAGAGAACCCAGAACTAGGCCCACAAGTATATGACCAATTAATCTTTGACAATGCAGGAAAGAGTATCCAATGGAAAAAAGACAGCCTCTTCAACAGGTGGTGTTGGGAGAGCTAGACAGCAACATGTAGAAAAATGAAACTAGACCACTTTCTTACACCATTCATAAAACTAAACTCAAATGGATAAAGGATCTGAATGTGAGACAGGAAAACAGTAAAACCCTTGAGGAAAAAGCAGGAAATAGCTCCTAGACCTCAATCACAGCAATTTCTTCCTCGACGCATCCCCAGAGGCAAGGGAATCAAGAACAAAAATGAACTACTGGGACCTCATCAAGATTAAAAGCTTCTGCAAGGCAAAGGAAACAATAAAAAAAATTAACAGGCCACCAACAGAATGGGAAAAGATAGTGGCAAATGGCATATCAGATAAAGGGGCTAGTATCCAAAATCTAGCAAGAGCTCACTAAACTCCATACATGAAAAATAAATAATCCAGTGAAGAAATGGGCAGAAGACATGAACAGACACTTCTCCAAAGAGGACATCCAGATGGCCAACAGGCACATGAAACGATGCTGAGCATCACTCATCATCAGGGAAATTCAAATCAAAACCACACTGAGATACCACCTCACACCTGTCAAAGTGGCTTAAATGAACAAATCAAGAGAATACAGATGCTGTCAAGGGTGTGGAGAAACAGGCATCCTCCTACACTGTTGGTGGGAATGTAAACTGGTGCAGCTGCTCTTGAAAACAGTGTGGAGGCTCCTTAAAAATCTATCAGTAGAACTCCTCTATGACCCAGTAATAGTATTGCTAGGGATTTACCCAAAGGATACAGAAGTGTTGATACATAGGAACACATGTACCTCAATGTTTATAGCGGCACTTTCTACAATAGCCAAATCATGGGAAGAGCCTAAATAAATGTCCATCACCTGATGACTGGATCAAGACGATGTGATATATATGTGTATATATATATATATATACATATATATATATGTATATATATATATATATAGACACACACACACACAATGGAGTACTATATCTATATGGCAATGAGGAAGAATGAAATATGGCCATTTGTAGCAAAGGGGATGGACCTCGAGGGTGTCATGCTAAGCGAAATAAGTCAGGTCGAGAAGTACAGATACCATATGTTTGCACTCATACGTCTAGCAGGAGAAACCTAAGAGAGGACAATGTGGAGAGGACGGGGGAAAGAGAGCTGGGGAGAGTGAGGGGCACAAATCATGAGAGACTATTGAATACTGAAAATGAACCATGGTCTGAAGGGGGAGGTGGAAGGAGGGAAGGGGTTGATGGTCACGGTGGGGGGCACTTGTGGGGAGAAGCACTGGGTGTTATATGGAATCCATTTTGAAAATAAACTATTAAAAAAACCTACTTAAGGTACTAGGGAAAGTTAAGATCGTGCAGTAGTATGGGGACGCTCAGCTTGTTTTGTCCCTGATACACAGCTAGACCAATATCAAATCCATTTGAACACCTAGGAAATTGATCTGAGGATTAGCACAATGATCTTCATTATTTGAAAGAAAGATCTGGGTAGGTATGTGGGGCACAGAATGAATGGGGGGGGGGATTCTGCAGTGCCATGGAAGAGAGGGTGCCATTTTTGTGGAGAAAGGACAGAGGGAAAGAGAAAGGGGGATAAATTGCAGCCTGTCAGATTGTGCAAGAAAAGCACTCCCCCTGAAAGTAGATGGAGAGAAAGAGAGAGAGAGTGAAAACACTTGCATGGGATTGGGCAAGAAATCTGTTCCCTAAAACAATTGATGGGGAAAAAGAGGGGGTTTCAATACTACTAGCTTTTGTATACACAGTGGAGCACAGAATCTGAATGTTCAGAGCTCAGTGTCTGGCAGTGTTCAGGTGAGGAAGCAAGAAGAATCCCTAGGAACAGGGAGTGGTCTGAGGGGCCCCTGTGCTACACGGGAGGAAGCTGTTTCCTTGCTTGAAATGCATTTGTTAAAGGCGATACAGCTTCACCATAAGCAAAAGTCCTGGTGGGCCCCAGAATGCTGTCATGTTTACTGAACATGATAAAAACAAAGATGCTGAGGGCAGCAAAATCTGGTGCCAGCTTTGTGTTGCAGTTTACTATAAACTCAGCCTTTGCAGCTGCATGGCTGGGATATAATGGGACGGAGCTGTACTTGGCCACTGCTCAGCAAGACCCTTCCCCAGAGTATCAGCATGGGTCCCATCTACAGGGGTCTGTAAAGTGTGGGATTTTGAAACAGCCCTATCTGAGATAAAACTGAAGAGGTGCACTGCTTGGCAGGCAGACAACTTGGACAAAGAAAAGGTAAAGTTGGGGAGCAGACAGAAGCCTGAGACAAAGGAAGGGTGATTAATCACGTGTCTGTGAGGGCCCCAAATTCCTGCTCCAGAGACTAGAGAGTGGCGTGAAGCAATTTTAATCTTTAGCCCACCTGCACTTATTGACTCTAGAAAGCTAAGCAGCGCCACCAAGTGGAGAAATGAGCCTTTACAACAAGCCCCACCCTCTTGTACCCTCTAGGCATATCCCCCAGAAGAAAAGCACAAATCCTTTCCACCTGCTTAGTCTATGTATTAATGTGTGTTGCAAAGATTTAATTGTAGGGGGAACTGGATCTAGTTTTATTTGGCTTTCTTTTGGTTTACTTGTTTGTTCATTTTCTTTGTTTCTGTTTTTGTTTACTTTTTAAAATTTTATTATTAAAATTATTTAAAAATTTTTATTTAATTTTTTTCTTTTACATTTTTTTCTTTTGTATCAAGCTTCTCTTAACAAGCATACTGAAATTCACCAAGGACCTTGCATCCTTTATTTGAGTTTTTATGTTTTGCTTTTAATTTTTTCCTCCAAAATGACAAGATGATAGAATTCACCCAAAAGAAAGAACAAGAAGAAATGACAACCAGGGATTTAATTAACACAGATATAAGTAAGATATCTGAATTAGAATTTAAAACCACAATTATAAGAATACTAGCTAGTATTGGAAAAAAAACAGAAGACACCAGAGAATTCCTTTCTGAAGATATAAAAGAACTGAAATCTAGTATGGCCAAAATTAAAATGCTATAACTGAGATAAAATGTTTAGTTGATGCCATGACAGTGAGAATGGACAAAGCAGAGCAGTGAATCAGTGATATAAAAGATAAAATATGGAAAATAGTGAGGTTGAAAAAGAGGGAAACAAAGAAGAAAGATCATAATGTAATACTTAGAGAAATCAGCAACTTATTAAAGAGAAGTAACATTCATATCATAGGAGTCCCAGAAGACAAAGAAAGAGAAAAACGGGAAGAAAGTTTATGAGAATGAATTATAGATGAAACTTTCCCTAATCTGGGGAAAGACAGAACATTAGAATCCAAGAAGCACAGAAAACTCCTATTAAATTCAACAAAACCCAAAAATCACCAAAGCATATCATAGTCAAGTTCAAAAATACAAAGACATGGAAAGAATCCTGAAAACCACAAAGGAAAGAAAATCCTTTACCTACAAGGAAAGACAGATCAGGTTATCAGTAGATCTGCATATAGAAATGTGGCAAACAAGAAAGGAGTGGCAGGATATATTCAATGAGTTGAATCAGAAAAATATATAGCCATGAATTCTTTATCCATCAAGGCAATCTTTCAAAATAGAAAGAGAGATAAAGAGGTTCCCAGACAAACAAAAACTTAAAGGTGCTTATGACCACTAAACCAGTCCTATAGGAAATTTTAAGGGGTATTCTTTGAGTGGAGAAAAAAACAAAGCAAAATAAATAAATAAATAAATAACCAAAAGTAACAAATACTTTAAATAACCAGAGAGCATAATCAGAAACACTAGCTATACAAGTAACAAAATGTTACTCAATTCGTATCTTTCGATAATGACTCTCAATGTAACTGAACTAAATGTTCCAATCAAAAGACATAAGGTATCAGAATGGATTAAAAAATACAAAATTAATTTATATTCTGCCTACAAGATACTCATTTTATACCTAAAAGCACCTGCAGAATGAAAGTTAGGAGATGGAGTACCATCTTTTGTATTAATGGACATCAAAAGGAAGCCAGAGTTGCCATACTTACATCATGCAAACCAGACTTTAAAACAAAGACTGTAACAAAAGAAGAAAGGCATTATATCAAAATTAGTTCTCTCCACCAAGATCTAACAACTGTAAATATTTATGACTCCACCAGTGATACCTAAATATATAAATCAATTAATAACAAACATAAAGAACTCCACTGATAATAATAGTGGTAGCTGGTGTTGACAAAACACTTCCAGCAACAGACAGATCATCTAGGCAGAAAATCAACAAGATAACAATGACACTGAGTGACACACTGGACTAGATGGATATAAGAGATATTCAGAACATTTCATCCTAAGGCAGCAGAATGAAACAATTTCTTCTCCTTTGCACATGAAACAATTTCCAGAATAGATAACATAGATCAATAGGTCACAGATGAGCCCTCAACAAGGACAAAAAGATCAAGATCATACCATGCATATTTTCAGACCAAAATACTATGAAAGTTGAAATCAGCCACAAGAAAAATATTTGGAAAGACAACAAATGCTTGGAGGTTAGAAAACATCTTATTACAGAACAAATGAATTAAACAAAAAATTAAAAAGGAAAAAAAAGTGCAAGGGCAGCCAATGAAAATGAAAACATGACAAACCAAAATTTTGGGGATGCAGCAAAGGTTGTCACAATAGGGGAGTACATAGCAATCCAGGTCTTCTTTAAGAAGGAAGAGCTGTCTCAATTATACAACCTAACCTTACACCTAAAGAAAATAAAGCCCATCTCTAGCTATTGAAGGGAAATAATAAGAATTAGAGCAGAAATCAATAATATTATTTTCACACACACACACACACACACACACACACACAACACTAGAACAGATCAACAAAACTAGGAAATAGTTCTTTGAGAGAATTAACAACACTGATAACCCACTAACAAGATTTATCAAAAATAAAAAGGGAACCAAATAAATAAAATGAAAATAATTGAGGAGAGATCAAAATCAACACTTCAGAAATACAAACAATTAAGAGAGAATATTATGAGCAATTATATGTCAAAAAATTGGGAAATCTAAAGAAATGGAGAAATTACTAGAAACATATAAACTACCAAAACTTAAACAGGAAGAAATAGAAAATTTGAACAAACTCATAACCAGTAAACAAATTGAATCAGTAATCAAAAATCTTCCATCAAACAAGAGTCCAAGGATGGATGACTTCCCAGGGGAATTTTACCAATCATTTCAAGAAGTGATAATACTTTCTTTTGAAGATATTCTTTTGAAACTGTTCCAAAACATAGAAATCGAAGAAAAACTTCCTAACTCATTTTATGAGGCCAACATTACCTTGATTCCAAAACCAGCCAAAGCCCGTACTAAAATGAATTACAAGCCAATATCCCTGATGAACATGGATGCGAAAATTCTCAACAAGGTATTAGCAAATTGAGTTCAACAGTACATTAAAAGAATCATGAACCATGAACCCAGAAAGAACTGTTCCTGGGCCCCAAGGATGGTTTAATATTTTCAATTCAATCAAAGTGATACATAACTTCAATAAAAGGAATGATAAGAACTATATCCTGCCAATAGATGCAGGAAAAGCACTTAATAAAATAAAGCATCATTCTTTATTAAAACCCTCAGCAAATTTGGGATATGGTGGAATATACCTCAACATTGCAAAAGCCATATACAAAAAACCTATACCTAATATCAATGGGGGAAAACTGAGATGCTTTCCCCTACAGTCAGAAACAAAACAAGGATGCCCTCACTCACCATTACTACTGAACATTTTACTGGAAGTCTTACCCTCAGCAACCAGACATCAAAAAGCAATAAAATGCATACAAATTAACAAGGAAGAAGTCAAAGTTTAACTATCTGCAGGCAACATTATATTCTATGTAGAAAACCCAAATGTCTCCCTGTAAAACAATTGCTAAAACTAACACATGAATTCATCACTTACAGGGTAAAAAGTCAATATGAGAAATCTTTTGTATTTATATACACCAATAACAAAGCAACAGGAAAAAAAAATCAAGGAATTGATCCCATTTGCAATTGCACCAACAACAGAAAGATACCTAGGAATAAGCCTAACCAAAGAGGAAAAATATCTATACTCTGAGAACTGTAGAATACTTATGAAAGAAATTGAAGAGGACACAAAGAAATGTAAGTGCATTCCATGCTCATAGATTGGAAGAACAAACAGTTAAAATGTCTATACTACCCAAACAATCTGCACATTTAATGCAATTCTTACCAAAATACCACCAGCATTTTTCACACAGGTGGAATAAACAATCCTAAAATTTGTATGGAACAAGAAGAGATGTAGAATAACCAAAGTAATCCTGAAAAAGAAAAGCAAATTGGGGGCATTAAAATTCTAGATTTCAAGCTATATTTCAAAGCTGTAGTCATTCAGACAGTATGGTACTGGCACAAGAACAGACACATCAGTGGAACACAATTACACATCCAGAAATAGGAGGCACCTACGTGGCTCAGTTGGTTAAGCTTCTGGCTTCAGCTCAGGTTGTGATCTCATGGTTTGTGGGGTCAAGCCCCATGTCGGGCTCTGTGCTGACAGCTAGCTCAGAGCCTGGAGCCTGCTCTGGAGTCTGTGTCTCCCTCTCTCTGATCTTCCCCTGTTCACACTGTCTCTGTTTCTAAAAATAGAATAAAATAAAACATTTAAAAAAATCCAGAAAAATCCCCACAACTATATGGCCAACTAATCTTTAACAAAACAGGAAATAATATCCAATGGAAAAAAGTCAGTCCTTCAATAAATGGTGTTGGAAAATTACACAATGACATGCTGAAGAATGAAACAGGACCACTTTCTTACACCATCCACAAAAATATATCCAAATGGATGAAAGACATAAATGTGAGATAGGAAACCATCAAAATAGTGGAAAAAAACAGTCAGGAACATTTTTTTACCTTGGTGGGAACAACTTCTTACTAGACATGTTGGAGAAGACAAAAGAAACAAAAGCAAACATGAACTATTGGAACTTCATCAAGATAAAAACTTCTTTACAGTGAAAGAAGCATCAAGAAAACTAACAGGTAACCGGCTGAATGGGAGAAGATATTTGTAAGTGACATATTTGATAAAAGGTTAGTTTCCAAAAGATATGAAGAACTAACCAAACTCAACACCCAGAAAACAAATATTCCAGTGAAGAAATGGGTTGAGGACAGGAATAGACACTTTTCCAAAGAAGACATCCAGATTCCTAACAGACTCATGAAAAGATGCCCAATATCACTCATCATCAGGGAAACAGAAAACAAAACCATGATCAAATATTATCTCATGCCTGTCAGAATGACTAAAATTAACAACACAAGAAGTGACAAGTATTGGCAAGGATGTGGAGAAAGGGGTACTTTTTGCACTGTTGGGAATAAAAACTGGTGCAGCCATTCTGGAGAACAGTATGTAGGCTACTGGGTGAATTAAATATAGAACTACCTTATGATTCAACAATTACACTATTAGTTCTTTTCCCAAGTGATACAAAAGTACAGATTGAAAAGAGTACATGGACCCCAAAGTTTATAGCAGCATTATCAACAATAGCCAAACTATGGAGAAAGTCAAAGTTTCATTGAGTGATTAATGGATAAAGACATGGTATATACATGGTACATAGAATATTACTCAGCCATCAAAATGAATGAAATCTTGATATTTGCAACAACGTGGATATAGCTAGAGTGTGTTATGCTAAGGGGAATAAATCAGTCAGAGAGAGAGAAATACCAGATGGCTGTTCTCATATGTGGAATTTAAGAAAAAAAGGGGTGAAGATATGAGAAGTGGAGAGAAAAAGAGATGAGAGGAAAACAAACCACAATGGATTCTTAATAGAGAAAATATATGGGTTTACATAAGGAAGTGGGTAGGAGATGGGTTAGATGAGTGATGGGTGCTAAGGAGGGCACTTGTTTTGATAAGGACTGGGTATTGTATATATGTGATGAATCACTGAATTCTACTCCTGAAACCAATCTGGCTGTGTATGTTAACTAACTAAAATTTTAATAAAAATATAATATAATATAAAATAAATTGAAATAAAAAAAGAAAAAATTTGTATGAAACTGGAAAAGACTCTGAAGCATGAAAGTAATGTTGAAAAAGAAAATCAAAGCTAGAAGCATCAAAATTCTAGTCATAAAGCTGTACATCAAACCTGCAGTCATCAAGACAGCATGGTACTAGTACAAGAACAGATCCATACATCAATGAAACAGAACAGCAAACCCAGAAGTTTACCTACAACTCTATGATAAACCAATCTTCAACAAAGCAGGAAAGAATATTACATTAAAAAAACAGTCTCTTCAGCAAATGGTTTTGGGAAAACTGAACAGTGACATGCTGAAGAATGAAAATCAAGCACTTTCTTACACCATACACAAAAATAAATTCAAAATGGATAAAATATCTAAATGTAAGACAGAAAACCATCCAAATCCTGGAGGAGGAGACAGAGAGAAACCTCATTGGCCTTGGCTTTAGGAACTTCTTACTAGACATGTCTCTGGAAGCAAGGGAAAAAACATAAATGAACTATTGGGACTTCATCAAGATAAAAAGCTTCTGAACAGTGAAGGAAACAATCAACAAAACAAAAGGCATGAGATGGAATGGGAGAAAATACTTGCAAATGATATATTGGATAAAGCATTAGTATCCAAAATCTATAAAGAACTTATCAAACTCAACATCCCCAAAATAGCTAATTCAGTGAAGAAATGAGAAAAAGTCATGAATAGATACTTTTCCAAAGAGGACATCCAGATGCCTAACAAACACATTAAAAGATGCTCAATGTCACTCATCATAAGGGAAATATAAATCAAAACCACTATAAGATATCACCTCACATCTTCAGTATGGCTAAATTTAACATATGAGAAAACACCAGATATTGGTGAGGATGAAGAGGAACGAGAACCCTTTTGCACGGTTGGTGTGAATACAAACTAGTGCAGCCACTCTGGAAAACAATATGGAGATTTATCAGAACTTTAAAATGTAACTAACCTATGACCCAGCAATTGTACTACTCAGTATTTATCCAAAGGATACAAAAATGCTGTTTCAAAGGGTCACATGCACTCCAGTGTTTGTAGCAGCACTATAAACTATAGTTATATAATGAAAGGGTGCACATGCCTATCAAATAATAAATGGATAAATAAGTTGTGATATATATATATATGTATATATATATACACATATATATATGCAATGGAATATTACTCAGCTATCAAAAAGAGTGCAATCCTTCCAGTTGCAACAACGTGGATGGAATTTGAGTGTATTATGCTAAGCAAAACAGGTCAGTCAGAGAAAGACAAATATTGCATGATTTCAGTCATATGTGTTATTTAAGAAACAAAATGGATGATCATAGGGGAAGGGAAGGAAAAATAATCTATGATTAAAACAGAGAGGAAGTCAAACCATAGCAGTATTAAATACAGAGAACAAACAGGGTTGCTGGAGTGGACGTAGGTGGGGTATGGGCTAAATAGGCTGATGGGCATTAAGGAGGGGACTTGCTGGGATGAGCACTGGTATTACATGTAAGTGTTGAATCACTAAATTCTACTCCTAAATGGAATAAAACAGCATATGTTAATTAACATGAATTAAACAAAAAGAAAAGTTTAATAAAAAAATAATAAAATATACATTGTCAAAATAAGCATCTATAGTAGGAATACCTAGGAGAATTTCCTGTGAAACTGCAAATGTACTATATCTGTACTGCTATGATTACCACTATTCACATGTAGGTACTGAACACTTAAAATTAGCTCAGTGTGACAGTACCATACTGTCTTGATGATTACAGCTTTGTAATACACCTTGAAGTCTGGGATTGTGAGGCCTCCAGCTTTGGTTTTCTTTTTCAAGATTTCTTTGGCTATCCAGGGTCTTTTCTGATTCCATACAAATTTTAAGATTATGTGTTTTAGCTCTGTGAAGAATTCTGGTGCTATTTTGATATGGATTGTATTCAATATGTAAATTGCTTTGGGTAGTATTGACATTTTAACAATATTTGTTCTTCCTATCCAGGAGCATGCGATATTTTTCCATTTTCTTGTCTCTTCTTCATTCCTTTCATAAGCTTTCTATAGTTTTCAGTGTATAGATTTTTCACCTCTTTGTTTAGATTTATTCCTAAGTATTTTATGATTTTTGGTGCAATTCTAAATTGGATTGATTCTTTGATTTCTCTTTCTGTTGCTTCATTATTGGTGTATAGGAATGCAACTGAATTTTGTGCATTGATTTTATATCCTACCACATTGCTGAATTCATTGATCAGTTCTCGCAGTTTTTTGGTGAAATCTTTTGGGTTATCCACATAGAGTGTCATGTCATCTGCAAAGAATGAAAGTTTGACCTCTTCCTGGATGATTTGGATGCCTTTTATTTCTTTGTGTTGTCTGATTGCTTAGGCTAAGACTTCCGATACTAGGTTGAATAACAGTGGCAAGAGTGGACATCATTGTCTTGTTCCTGACCTTAGGGAGAAAGCTTTCACTTTTTCCCCATTGAGGATATTAGCATTAAGTCTTTCATATATGACTTTTATGATCTTGAAGTATGATCCTTCTACCATACTTTCTTGAGGGTTTTTATCAAGAAAGGATGCTGTATTTTGTCAAATGCTTTCTCTGCATCTTTTGAGAGGATCATGTGGTTCTTGTCTTTTGTTTTGTTGATGTGATGAATCACATTGATTGTTTTATAGATATTGAACCAGTCCAGAATCTCAGGTATAAATCCCACTTGGTTGTGGTGAATAGTTTTTAATGATTGATGGATCTGGTTGGCTAATATCTTGTTGAGGATTTTTGCTTCCATGTTCATCAAGGAAATTGGTCAATAGTTATTGTTTTCAGTGGGATCTTTGGTTTTGGAATCAATGTAACACTGGCTGGAAAGAGTTTGGAGGTTTTCTTTCCATTTCTACTTCTTGGAACAGCTTCAAGAGAATAGATTATAACTCTTCTTTAAATGTTTCATAGAATAACCCTGGAAAGCCATCTGTCCCTGGACCCTTGTTTGTTGGGAGATTTTTGGTTACTAATTTGATTTCTTTACTGGTTATGGGTCTGTTAAAATTTTCTATTTCTTCCTGTTTCAGTTTTGGTCGTTTATATGTTTTTAGGAATTTGTCATTTCTTCCAGATTGCCAAACTTATAGGCATATAATTGCTCATAAAATTCTCTTGTTATTGTTTGTATTTCTGCTGTGTTGGTTGCGATCTCTTCTCTTTCATTCTTGATTTTATTTATTTGGGTCCTTTCCTTTTTGTTTTTGATAAAAACTGTTTGGGGACTTATCAATTTTGTTAATTCTTTCAAAGAACCAGCCTCAGGTTTCATTGATCTGTTCTACAGTTTGTTTTTTCATAGGATTGATTTCTGCTCTAATCTTTATTATTTCCTGTCGTCTGCTGGTTTTGGGTTTTATTTGCTGTTCTTTTTCCATTTCCTTTTAAGGTGTAAGGTGAGGTTTTGGGCTGTGGTGCTATCATTTTCATTAGCTTCCATGTACTTTTTAATTTCCTCTTTAACTTCTTGGTTAGCCCATTCATTCTTTAGTAGAATCTTCTTTAGTCTCCAAGTATTTGCTATCTTTCAAAATTTTTTCTTGTGGTTGATTTCGAGTTTCATAGTATTATGGTCTGAAAATATGCACAGTATTATCCCGATCTCTTTGTACTTATTGAGGGCTGATTTGTGTTCCAGTATATGATCTATTCAAGAGAATATTCCATGTGCACTGGAGAAGAATGTGTATTCTGCTGCTTAAGGATGAAATTCTCTGAATATATCTGGTAAGTCCGTCTGGTTCAGATTGTCATTCAAAGCCATTATTTCCAAAACAGATAGTCAAATCAATGAAACAGAATAAAGAACCCAGAAATGTACCCACACACATGCGACCAACTAACATTTGACAATGCAGGAAAGAAGATCTAATGGAATAAAGACAGTCTCTTCAGCAAGTGGTGCTGGGGAAAACTAGACAATGACATGCAGAAAAATGAACCTGTATCACTTTCTTACATCATACACAAAAGTAAACTCAAAAACTGTGAGACAGCAAGCCATCAAAATCCTTGAAGAGAAAGCAGGCAAAACAGTTCTTTGACCTTGGTTACAGCAAATTCTTACTCAACACGTCTCTGGAGGCAAGAAAAACAAAAGCAAAAATGAACTATTAGGACCTTATCAAAATAAAAATCCTCTGCACAGTGAAAGAAACAATCAGCAAAACTTAAAGGAATCTGACAGAATGGGAGAAGATATTTGCAAATGACACATCAGATAAAGGGTTAGTATCCAAAATCTATAAAGAACTTATCAAACTCAACACCCAAAAAACAAACTAATCCAGTGACAAAATGGACAAAAGACATGAATAGATACTTCTCCAAATAAGACATCCAGATGATCAACTGACACATGAAAAAATGGTGAACATCACTCATCACCAGGGAAATACAAATTAAAACCACAATGAGATACCTCCTCACATCTATCAGAATGGCTAACATTAACAACTAAGCCACAAAAGATATTGGCAAGGATGCAGAGAAAGAAAGTCTATCTTGCACTGCTGGTGGAAATGCAAACTGAAATAGCCACTCTGGAAAACAGTATGGAGGTTCCTCAAAAAATTAAAAATAGAACTACCATACGATCCATCAATTGCACTCTCAGGTATTTATCTAAGAGATACAGGTATGCTGTTTCAAAAGAGCACATGCACCCCAATGTTTATAGCAGCACTATCAACATTGGCCAAAGTATGAAAAGAGCCCAAATATCCATCAATAAATGAATGGATAAAGAAGATGTGATATATACTCTGTAATCAAAAGAATGAAATCTTGCCTTTTGCAACTATGAGGATGGAACTAGAGGGTATTATGGTAAACGAAATGAGTCACTCAGAGAAAGACAAATATATGATTTCACTCATATGAGGATTTTAAGATACAAAACAGATGAGCGTAAGGAAAGGGAAGCAAAAATAATGTAAAAACAGGGAGGGGACAAACCACAAGAGACTCTTAGATATGAAGAACAAACAGAGGGTTCCTGGAGGGGTTGTGAGAGGGGAGAATGGGCTAAATGGTTAAGGGGAATTAAAGAATCTACTCCTGAAATCATTGTTGCACTATATGCTAACTAACTTGGATGTGAATTTAAAAAAATAAAATAAGGGTAATGTGTCATATGAAATCAAGTTTTCTTTTTATTTATTAAATATCAAAGTGTGGTTAGGTTTATTTTTAGAGTTCTCATATATGATTAAAGTGTAAAATGTAGGTTTTTAATATTTGTCTTAATACATCCTGAAATGTGAAGTTAGTTAAAAATAAAAAATTCACAAAACCTTTTATTCCATTCGTCAGTCTTTAAGCAAACAAAAAAGATGACATAACTGAATATGTTATCCAAATATTTAAGTTGTTTGTTCATTTGTGACATAATTTATATATTCTTCTGAGTTTCAATTGTTTACAATGTTGGGTATTTGAGGTTGTGTTAAACTATTTGAAATTGTTTAAGTGTATGCTCAAAATTAAAATGAATATTTAAGCTTAATTTGTTAAAATAATTATATTAATTTTTACTGTAGAAAAGAAGCCTGAATGCATAATCCTGTGTAAATTATACAAAATCATTTTAACTGTGGATCTGGTGGTGGCTGATATTTTTCTAATCTACAGCATGACAGTAACTTCTCAAGTGAAAGGAGCATGTAATAATTAAGCAAATTTGCCCCTCTTTAAATCCTATAGTTGAACTTTTAAGAATTTGTTGTTGAGAACCTTAGAGTAGTTATGGTTAGAAATATTTATGTTTCTCTTCTTCTGTGGTAAAATACTTACTGGATACTGGTGGTGAGTGGCTCGGTATGACATGAATGGGATTATACAAGTAAAACTATTGTAGACTTCTGCAGAGTTTTTATACTCATCTAGGTATTCTTCATGTTTTGGGATTGTTCTCTTTCTCAGCACTTGAGTGCTAACATTTAGTTACTATTGTTCAAGGACTCAATGTGTATCAGTCTAGTCAGTGTTAAGGGGAAAAATAGTTCCTCCAATCCCAAGAAAGGATTTTGAAAAACCATTCAGTTTTCTACCACTTAACTTTTTATCAGTTAATTTCTTCATCATAGCACCTCCTTCTGCTTTGTGATTGAGGTTAGCATAAGAAGCACTGTCAAAGATGTTGGGGAAAGATGAGAAGAGGAAAAACAGTCATTTACTCTTTCGCTAAAGACAGAAATAAGTGCTCACTCACTTTTCAACATTATTTTCCACTTCAATACCCAATGGTTCAGTAGAATATTTTGTAGGTGGTTAAATTCAAATATACTTTTCTACCAAAATAATGTAAAATTTACCCTAATGACCTTAATCTGTATTATATGCTGTATAGATAATAGGATAATTTTCCTAATGAAAGTGGCTAAGATATGCTATACATATGGAGTTTTAACTTGTGATAATAATGCCTTTTTGGTGACTATGTAGCTTTCATTTTTATGATGCATGGTTTTGTAAAAATGGCAAGTGATTTTATTGATTTTCCTCAAATGGCTCAATAAATTCATTCTTAATGATGATATGCATAAAAGTTTAAAATTATTTTGCTCAAGGAAGTGCCTATGTGGTAAGAGTTTTAAGCCATGAAAATTTTACTCAAGATAAATTTATTTTTAAATTTAACAATTGGTTTTATATTTTAAAAAAAGTAACAATTCTTAAAAATCCAAAAGTGATTTAACAATTGAAATTTCATTAATTGAACACAATTCTAACACACACTTATACAAATCTAAAAAGCCCCTGTGGTTTTTAATTTTTTTAATGTTTTATTTGTTTTTGAGAGAGAGAGAGAGAGAGAGAGAGAGAGAGAGCGAGCAGGGGAGAGTCAGATAGAGAGAGGATGACTTGGAATTCGAAGACAGGCCCCAGGCTCTGAGCTAGCTGTCAGCACAGAGCCTGAGGCGGGGCTCAAACCCACGAACTGCAAGATCATGACCTGAGCCGAAGTCAGACGCTTAACCAAGTAAGCCACCCAGGCGCCCCTAAAAAGCCCCTATGAAATAAAACTGCACTCCCTAAGCTCTGTTAATGTTTTGATTCTATCTGGTCCCAGTGGCTTGCTCAGGTCCAGTGATTATGTTTAAGACACTGGTTGGGCGCATTATCAAACATTGCAGTGGTTTCACTGCATTAGCATTGCTGGAAATAAAGGAGAATGGGGAAAATTCACTTACAGAGGTTTAAAAGAAAGACTAGATAGAATAAATTCTGGTACTCATTTACATTCTCATGCTTCTTTTTAAAATTTTATTTATTTATTTTGGGTGGGGAAAGAGAGAGTATGAGAGCAGGAGAGGGGCAGAGAGAGATAGGAGAGAAAGAATCCCTAGCAGGCTCTACACTGTCAACACAGAGACCAACGCAGGCTCAAACTCAGAAATCTTCAGATCATGACCTGAGCTCAAACCAAGAGTTGTACGCTTAACCGACCGAGCCATCCAGGCACCCCTAAGTTTTCATGCTTCTTTTCTTACGAAAAGAGAAAGTCACTCTCAATATTTCATGACAACTAACTTCTTAGAATTATATTTAAAAAAATGTTCAAAGATCATTCCTAACCTAACTAGAAGATTTTGTGCTCTCTGAGAGATTACAGAGGACACTGATGAATAAATCCTAACTTTCTTGTCCTGTGGTCCTTTACCTGCCAGACTATCTCAGTTTTAGTACCAGTTATCATCGTGATATTCATTCAGTCAGAAACGGGAAGCAGTTAGAAACAACTAGTAGCCTTCCAGGAAAAGAAAGTAGTCCTTCATAAGACCCATATACATAGGATGACTCTGCAAAAAGTAATTATTTCAAGGTACTTTACCTAAGGCCAAAGAAGCTAAATTTTGAAATGGTATTTTGTTTATCTTAGGTCCTTGGGAACTAAAACAATTAAAATGATTTTAAAATTAAAGAATCAAACTAAACTTTTCGTTAAACAACACAAAATGATACAATGTTACATAGGAAATTATTAGGTCAAATAAAAAAATTGGCATAGGGTTGGTAGATTAAAGAATTATACCAATGTTAAACTCCATGAAGTTAACAACCATATCCTGGAAATGTAAGAGAATATGATTCTTTAAAGGAAATACTCAATGAACTTATTTTTTATTTAGGGGAAAGGAGCTTTATGCAACTTAGTTTCAAATGGTTCAGAACAAATGTTATATGTATCTATGTGTGTCAAGGTGTGTGTGTGTGTGTGTAAGTATATGTAGATATATATGAAAATGGAAGAGAAACATCAAACAATAAAGCAAATGGAGTAGAATACTAATATGCAAATCTAGGTAAAGGTTTGTAAATGTCCTTGTACTATTGTTATTCTTGCAACTTTCTTTAAGCTTGAAATTGTTTCCAAAAAAGTTAAAAAATAAAATGGTAAAGTTCTCCGTTTCCATATTTTTTCTATGTATACATCACACACACAGATGTTTTTTAATGCAAGTAGGATAATGCTATATATTTAATTTTGTTATTTGATTTTTTCCAGTTTTTATTTAAATTCCAGTTAGTTAACCTGTACTGTATTATTAGTTTCAGGTATAATTGCATGATTAACCACTTACAACATCCAGTGCTCATTATGACAAATGTCCTCCTTAATACCTATCACCTATTCAACCCGTAATTCAGCACATCTCTCCTCTAGTAACACTCAGTTCATTCTCTATAGTTAAGAGTATGTTCCTGGTTTGTCCTTTTTTCTCCCGCCTCTATGTACATGTATTATGTTTCTTAATTTCCACACATGAGTAAAATCATATGGTATTTGTCTTTCTCTGACCTATTTTACTTAGGGTAATACACTCTAGCTTCATCCATGTCATTGCTAATGGCAAGATTTCATTACTATTTATGGCTGAGTAATACTGCTTGTATATACATACCACCTCTTCTTTATCCTTTCATCAGTCTATGGACATTTGGGCTCTTTCCATAGTTTGGTTATTGTTGATAATGATGCTATAAATATAAGGAAGCATCCATCTCTTTGCATTAGTATTTTTGTATCTTTGGATAAATACCTAGTACTGCAGTTGCTGAATCATAGGGTTTTTTTATTTTTAACGTTTTGAGGAACCTCTATACTGTTTTTCCAGAGGGTTTGAACCAGTTTGCATTCTTATTGACACTGTAAAAGTGTTCCCCCTTCTCTGCATCCTCACCAGCCAGTATTATTTCCCATGCTGTGGATTTAGCCATTCTGACTGTTGTGAGGTACTATCTCATTGTAGTTTTGATTTGTATTTCCCTCAGGATGAGTGATCTTGAACAGCTTTCTATGTGTCTGTTAGCTATCTGTATGTCTTTTTTGCAGAAATGTCTCTTCATATATTTTTGCCCATTTATTAACTGGATCATTTGTTTTCTTGGGTGTTGAGTTTGATAAGTTCTTTATATATTTTGGGTACTAAACCTTTATCAGATATGTCATTTGCTAATGTCTTCCTTCATTCCATATGTTGTCTTTTAGTTTCATTGATTGGATCTTTTGCTGTGTGGAGGCTTTTCATCTTGATGGTGCTCTAATTGCTTATTTTTGCTTCTATTTACCTTGCCTCAGGAGACATAATTAGAAAGAAATTGCAATGGCCCAGGTCAAAGAGGTTACTGACTATGTTCTCTAAGATTTTGATGGTTTCTTGTCTCACATTTAGCTCTTCAATCCTTTTTGCATTTATTTTTTGTGTGGTGTAAGAAAGTGGTCAACTTTCATTCTTTTGCATGTTGTTGTCCAGTTTTCCCAGCACACTTGTTGAAAAGACTATTTTTCTTCCACTGGATAGTCTTTACTGCTTTGTCAAAGATTAGTTCACCACATAGTTGTGAGATTATTATTGGCATTTTAATTCTGTTCCACTGATCCATGTGTCTGTTTTTGTGACAATACCATACTGTCTTAATCCTACAGCTTTGTCATATACTTTGAAGACTGGCATTGTGATACTGCCAGATTTGCTTTTCTTTTTCAAGATTGCTATGGTTATTTGGGGTATTTAGTGGATCCATACAAATTTTAAGATTGTTTTTTTCTAGCTCTATGAAAAATGCTGGTATTTTGATAAGGATTGCATTAAGTGTATAGATTGTTTGGGTAATATAGACATTTTAATAATACTTGTTCTTCCCATCCGTGAGCAAGGGATATTTTTCCATTTCTTTGTGTACTCTTCAATTCTTTTCATTAGCGTTTTCTAGCTTTTAGAGTATAGATTGTTCACCTCTTGGGTTAGGTTTATTCATAGGTATCTTGGAATAATTTGGAATATCTTGGAATAATTTGATCAATTATAAATGAGATTAAATCCTTGCTTTCCATTTTGCTGCTTCATTATTGGTATATAAAATGCAACATATTTATGTTTATTGGTTTTGTATCCTGGGACTTTACTGAATTCATGTATCAGTTCTAACAATTTTTTAACAGAGGCTTTCAGGTTTTCTACATACAATATCATGTCATCTGCAAATAGTGGAAATTTGACTTCTTCCTTGCTGATTTGGATGACTTTTATTTCTTTTTTTAAACTTTTATTATTTTCTAAGTTTTTTATTTACTTTGAGAAAGAGCAGGGGGGCATAGGGAGAGAAAGAGAGAGAGAGAGAGAGAGAGAGAGAGAATCCCAAGCTGTCTCTGCATTATTATCGTGGAGTCCAATGCAGGGCTCAAACTCACTAACCATGGGATCATGACATGAGACAAAATCAAGTCATACACTTAACTGAATGAGCCACCCAGTCACCCCTCTTAAAGTTTATTTATTTATATATTTAGAGAGAGAATGAGTAAGTGCATGTAAGCAGGGAAAGGGCAGAGAGAGAAGAAGAGAGAGAATCTCAAGCAGGCTCTATGTTGTCAGCACTGAGCCTGACATGGGGCTCAATCTCACAAACCGTAAGATGATGACCTGAGCCAAAATCAAGAGTTGGATAATTACCTGACTGAGCCACCTGTGGCACCCTGGATGCCTTTTATTTATTTTTGTTGTCTGATTGCAGAGGCTAGGATTTCCAGTACTATGTTAAATAACAGTGGTGACAGTGGGCATACCTGTCCTGTTCTTAACCATCAAGGATGATGTTAGCTGTGTGTTTTTTTTTAAATATGGCCTTTATGATGTTGAGATAATGTTTCCTCTATCCCTATATTGTTGAGGGTTTTTATCAAGTATGGATGCCGTATGTTGTCAATTTTTTTTTCTTCATCCTTTGACAGGATCATATAGTTCTTTTCCTTTTTTCAATGTGGTGTTTCACGTTGATTGATTTGCGAATATTGAACCATCCATGCAGCCCAGAAATAAATCCCACTTGATCATGGTGAATGATTCTTGTAATGTGCTGTTGGAATTGATTTGCTAGTATTTTGTTGAGAATTTCTGCATCTATATTCATGGGATGGGGATATTGGCCTGTAATTCTCTTTTTTAGTGGAGTATTTATCTGTCTTTGGAATTAAGGTAATGCTGGCTTTGTAGAATGAGGTAGAAAGTTTTCCTTCTATTTCTATTTTTTAAATAGTTTGAGATGAATAAGTATTAACTCTTGATGTTTGGTAGAAATCTGTTAAGCCATCTGGTCTTGGACTTTTGTTTGTTGAGAGATTTTTTTTACTGATTCAATTTCTTTACTCATTATTGATCTTTTGAGTTTTCTATTTCTTGCTGTTTTAATTTTGGTAGTTTATATGTTCCTAAGAACTTATTTCTTCCAGATTTCTTAGTTTGTTGTCCTATTTTCATAATATTCTGTTATAATAGTTTTATTTCTTTGATGGTGGTCATGATTTCTGGTCTTTCATTTGCGATATTTTTGGGGAGGACTCTTTTCTCTTTGATAAGGCGAGCTAAAAATTTATAAATTTTCTTATTTGTTTTCAAAGAACCAGCTCTTGATTTCATTGATCTGGCCTATTGTTTTTTAGTTTCTATATCATTCATTACTGTTGTAATCTTTATTATGCCCTTCTTTCTACTAGCTTTACACTTTGATTGTTCTCCTTCTAGCTCTTTTAGATGTAGGATTGGTTGTTAATTTGAGATTTTTCTTTCTCTCGAGGTAGACCTGTATTGCTATGTACTTCCTTCTTATGATGACTTTATCTGCATCCCAAAATTTTAGACTATTATGTGTCCATTTTCATTCATTTCCATGTATTTTTAAAATTTCTTCTTTAATTTCCTGGTTGACACACTCACTGTTTAGTAGCATGTTGTTTAACTTCCATGTATTTGTGTTATTTTCAAAGTTTTTCTTGTGGTTAACTTCAAGTATCATAGCATTGTGGGCAGAAAAAAATACATGGTATAATCTTTTTGTACTTTTTGAGTTTTGACTTGTGACCTAGTTTCTGATCTGTTCTGGAGAATGTCTTATGTGCACTCGTAAAGAATTTGTAGTCTGCTATATTAAGATGAAATGTTCTGAATATATCTGTTATGTGCATATGGTGAAAAGTGTCATTAAAAGCCATTGTTTCTTTGTTTATTCTTTGCTTAGGTGATATGTCCATTGATGTAAGTGAAATGTCAAAGTCTCCTACTAATATTGTATTATTTTCAATAAGTTTATTTGTGTTTGTTATTGTTTTATATGTTTGAGGACTTCCAAGTTGGGGGAATACATATTTACAATTGTTAGATCTTCTTGTTGAATAGCTCTCTTTATTATGACACAGCACCCTTCTCCATCTCTTGTTATAGTCTTTGGTTTAAAATCTCTTTTGTCCGTTACAAGTGTGGCTACTCCAGTTTTGTTTTGACACCCATCAGCATGATAAATTTTCCATCCCCTCACTTTCTTCATCCACTCACTTTTTTAAAAATAGTTTATTGTCAAATTGGTTTCCATACAACATCCAGTGCTCTTCCCCATAAGTGCCCTCCTCCATTACCACCACCATCACCACCACCTCTTCCCCCCCCCCTTCCCCTTCAACACTCAGTTCATTTTCAGCATTCAATAGTCTCTCAAGTTTTGCATCCCTCTCTCTCTCCAATTCTCTTTCCCTCTTCCACTCCCCCTGGTTCTCCATTAGGTTTCTCCTGTTCTCCTGTTACACCTATGAGTGCAAACATGGTATCTGTCCTTCTCTGCCTGACTTATTTTGTTTAGCATGACACCCTCAAGGTCCATCCACTTTCCTACAAATGGCCAGATTTCATTCTTTCTCATTGCCATGTAGTACTCCATTGTGTATATATACCACATCTTCTTGATCCACTCATCAGGTGATGGACATTTAGGCTCTTTCCATGTTTTGGCTATTGTTGACATTGCTGCTATGAACATTGGGGTACATGTGCTCCT
>NC_043717.1:65031272-65050988 GCF_006229205.1 Suricata suricatta | reverse complement strand
AGGTCCATCCACTTTCCTACAAATGGCCAGATTTCATTCTTTCTCATTGCCATGTAGTACTCCATTGTGTATATATACCACATCTTCTTGATCCACTCATCAGGTGATGGACATTTAGGCTCTTTCCATGTTTTGGCTATTGTTGACATTGCTGCTATGAACATTGGGGTACATGTGCTCCTATGCATCAGCATTTCTGCATCTCTTGGGTAAATCCCTAGCAGTGCTATTGCTGGGTCATAAGGGGGTTCTATAGATAGTTTTTTGAGGAACCTCCACACTGTTTTCCAGCGCGGCTGCACCAGTTTACATTCCCACCAACAGTGTTGGAGGATGCCCGTCTCTCCACACCCTCGCCAGCAATTATAGTCTCTTCATTTGTTCATTTTAGCTGTCCTGACAGGCTTGAGGCGGTATCTCAGTGTGGTTTTGATTTGCGTTTCCCTGATGATGAGTGATGTTGAGCATTGTTTCATGTGTCTGTAGGCCATCTGGATGTTTTCTTTGGAGAAGTGTCTGTTTACATCTTCTGCCTATTTCTTCACTGGGTTATTTGTTTTGTGACTGTGAAGTTTGGTGAGTTCCTTGTATATTTTAGATACTAGTCCTTTATCTGATATGTCATTTGCAACTATCTTTTCCCATTCTGTCGGTTGCCTATTAGTTTTCTTGATTGTTTCCTTTGCAGTGCAGAAGCTTTTTATCTTGATAAAGTCCCAAGAGTTCAGTCTTGCTTTCATTTCCCTTGCCTTTGGGGATGTGTTGAGTAGAAAATTGCTGCGGTGGAGGTCTAGGAGGTTTTTTCCTACTTTCTCCTTGAAGGTTTTGATGGTTTCCTGTCTCACATTCAAGTCCTTCAGCCATTTTGATCCTATTTTTGTGTATGGTGTAAGAGACTGGTCTAGTTTCATTCTTCTGCATGTTGCTGTCCAGTTCTCCCAGCATCACCTGCTAAAGAGGCAGTCTTTTTTCCATCGGATACTCTTTCTTGCTTGGTCAAAAATTATTTGGCCTTACATTTGTGGGCGCAGTTCTGGATTCTCTATTCTATTCCATTGGTCCATGTGTCTGTTTTTGTGCCAATACCATACTGTCTTGATGATAACAGCTTTGTAGTAGAGGCTAACGTCTGGGATTGTGATGCCTCCATTTTGGTTTTCTTCTTCAATATAACTTTGGCTATTTGGGGTCTTTTGCAGTTCCATAGCAATTTGAGGATAGTTTGCTCTAGCTTTGAGAAGAATGTTGGTGCAATTTTGATGGGGATTGCATTGAATGTATAGATTGCTTAGGGTAGTAATGACATTCACTCACTTTTAATCTGCAAGTGACTTTAGGTTTAAAATGAGTCTCCTGTAGGCAGCATAAAGCTGAGTTGTGTTTTTATTCATTCTGACACCGTATATGTATTGATTGGAGCATTTACTTCGTTTACATTCAGATCAATTATTGATAGATATTATTTTGTGTCATTTTATTACTTATTTTATTGTTGTCTCTGAAGCTTTTTCTGTTTCTTTCTAGTTTTTTTCATTTTTGGTTTTTCATTCTCATTCAAAGAATCTCCTTTAATATATCTGCATGGTTTATTTAATTGTCAGGAATTCCTTTACCTTTTGTTTGTCTGGGAATCTATCTCTTATAGTCTCAATGTTAGATATACTGGATAATGTATTATTTTCTGCATATTTGTCCCATTCAGTACATTAAATATATTATGCCACTCTTCTCTGGCTTGCCACCTTTCTGTGGAGAGGTCTTCAGCTAGCCTTATGGGTCTTCCCTTGTAAGTTAGGGATTTCTTTTGTCTTGCTGCTTTTATGATTTTTTTTAATTTATCACTATATTTTGTAAATTTCACTTCAATATGTCCTGATATTGGCCAGATTTGTTGTTTTTATAGGAGTTCTGTGTATCTCCTGGATTTGGATGTCTATTTCCCTCTCCCAGATTAGAGAAATGTTCAGCTATAATTTCCTCAATAAGCCTTCTGTCCCCCTTTTCCCTTTCTTTTCTCTTTTCCTTCTGGCACTCCTGTAATATGAATGTTACTATGTTTGATGGAGACAGAATTCCCTAAGTCTAGTTTCATGATCCATTGTTCTTTCTCTTTTTTGCTAAGCTTCATTATTTTCCGTTATTCTTTCTTAATGATTTATTCACTCCTCTACTTCTTCTGTATTTGTGGTCAATACATCCAGATGGTTTTGAATCTCAGGTATTGCAGTTTTTATTTTTCTTCTTCTTCTTTTTTTTTGAGACAGAGAAAGAGAGAGAGAGAGAGGGAGAGAAGAGAGAGAACAGCTGGGAAAGAGCAGAGAGAGAAGGAGACACAGGACCTGAAGCAGTCTCTCTGCTCTGAGCTGTCAGCATAGAGCCTGAGGCGAGGCTTGAACTCACAGACTGTGATATAGTAACCTGACCTGACGGTGGCACTTACCAGCCACCCAGGTGCCCCTGCAGTTTTCATTTCTGACTGATTTTTTAAACAGGATATCCTGATGTCTTCCACGCCTTTTCAAGTCCAGCAAATACCCTTATGAGTGTTGGTATAAATTCTCCATCAGACATGTTACTTATATCTTTTTCACTTAGATCTCTGTCCATGACTTTCTTGTTCTTTTTTTTTGGGGGGGGGATGAATTTCTCCATGTTGGCATTTTGTCTAGGTCTCTTTTTTCTCTGTGTTAGAAAAGCCTGTTATGTTTACTGCTCTTTCAAGTAATGGTTTTATGAAGAAGAGGCCCTATAGTGTCCAGGAACCGGTGCTTCTGGAGTGTCTCTGGGTTTTGCTGCATTCACTCTGCTGCTGTGTTTTGGCTGCTTTATCACTCTGTCTAGTCAACTGCAGAAGGTCTCCTTATCTGTAGTGGATAGTATTTGGACCTGAGGCAGCATGTAATGAGTTTTATCTAGGTGTGCTCTGGTCAGATTTTTAAGTGAGACCTCATGCCAGAACTTATGCCTTGCAGAAATCTATGGTTAGTAGGTGTGGTGTGTGCAGATGATTATGCTGGCCTTCTGGGGAAGGGGCCTGCTTCACTGGTCTGTAAGCACACTTGCCCAAGAAAAGCAGTACCAGCAGAGTGCAGCGACGTGGGACTTAGGGGTGAGCATGTTAGATAACCAGTGTTGATGCTGTGTTATTTACTAAAGTTGGTTCATGCTGAGGGCAGGGAAAGGAATGGCACCAGCCTCCTCCTTTGTTCTTGTAGACTCAGAGTTCTTTCTTGTCTCAAGAAAGCACTCCCAGAAAAGTGAATAATATCCCTTCATGCCTCCCCAGCATTTTTCTGATCACTGTTTTCATACTGTCTGTGTCCAGGTTGCTTGCTTGCCTGGAGCAGTGCAGTGCAATTTGGGCTCTATCCCAGACAAGCCTGCTATCTTTAAAATTCCAAAGTTTAGGAATATGGTGTGGCAGGGAACTGCACTGCTATTTTAAGGGAGGGTCTTGCCACACAGGGACTGATGCAAGTTTGACCAGAAAGGTCTTTGTGCCAGAGTGTGGGATATGGGTTTTGAAGCAAAGCCTGCTAAACAGCCAGTGTCCAAGTTAGCTTCCCTCAATAGGCTTCTCTGCTCTTAGGCTGAGGGGCGGGGCAGGGGGGGAAGGCACCCATGGGCTATTTTGTCCTTAGGAGGTGACTCTGGGAATGCCATCTTTAACAGATGCACTCCAAGAAGAGTGAGCACCCTCTCCCCCATGCACCTCTAGGGATCCTTAGATCACACAGTCTGTCATAAGGTTGCTTTTCTGCCTTCTAGTCTTTGAATATTGTTAATTCAAAAACCTCTCAAAATTCAGCTCCGTTCATTTTCCTAGCTAATGGGTTTCCAGAAGTGTTTTCCTTGTGTGTATCCCTGTGCATTCAACCATTCTCTGGGACTAGGATTCTCTCCCTCTACAGTACCTATGATCCGTTTCTCCCCTTAACCACATCTCCACACTTCCAGCCTTCCTCAATGTGGCCGTTTGTCTCCATCTAGTTGTGCAGTTTGCTCACTTTCTTGGTTATCCCGAATGATTTTATAGTTATCTAGCTGTGTTAGAGGGACAAGACAAGCCTATGGTCCTCCTATTACACTGCCATCTTAGGTCTCATTTCTATTTGATTTTTTCTTTTTCATTTATCAATATATATTGAATTGTGTTAGTGTTTCACTTACCTGATTTCCAAGTCCATGTTTATCTTATTGTACCTAAGCTTTTGAGGACTTAGTGCTCAGTTTTTCTCAGTGACTCATTAAATCTATATATGTGTTAAGAAAAACTTTGGCAATTTTTACATAATACTAAAAACTTAGAGTTTGACAAAACCATAATATTTCTGGGGTCCTACTTTGGGGTAAACCATTGCTACAAAATTTATCTTAAGTTTTTAAAATTCTTTCATGAAAAATGTAGTTCTTTCATATGGGTCAAATTTTGAACAGTACAAAAGGGCATAGGGTGAAAAACATTCTTTCTACCCTCTTTTCCTATTACCCAGTCCCTCTTTTCAGAAGTATTCAGTGTTATTTGTTTCTTGTGTATCCTTCCAGGAATATCATATGCTTGTACAATATGTATATATGGGTGTGTGCATGAAAAGTTACATCTTCATAGAATATGGATGTATGTATGTACATCTATGGATATTTTCATATACCTGTATATTATTTTGAAGTTCATCACATATTTACTGTGCACATATTCCATGTGTTAGAAACTATGTTAGGTTGATATATCATATGTAATTATATGCGATATATTGATATATAAAGATATATAATATATTAATGAAGAAAACAAAGTTTCTACTTTTTTATAGCTATTGGCAGTAGGCATACAATGAACTACAAGAATAATAAATACATTATAAAATATGTTAGAAGGTAAAAAGTGCTCTTAAACTAAGAGGGCAGAGAAAGGAAGGTTGACACTACCAGACCAGAGCACAGGAGTAGATTGGGTTGGAAATTTAAATGAGATGGTCAAGATAGGCATTCTTGAGAAAATAATATATAAATAATGACTAGAAGGAGGTTAGGGAGATTTTCTTGTAGACATCTAGAGCATATCAGGAAGAATTAACAGTTACTATAAAGGCCTTAAGGTGGGAGCCTTATGCCTAGTATATTTTAGGGATAGCAAAGGGGTTAGTGTGACTGGATCAGACTGAACCAAAGAGAAAATAGTTTCATGGGCGGTCAGAGAAGAAATGTAGAGGCTATTCAAGTGAATGAAGTAATATTGGAAGATTTTGAGCAGAGGAATGATATTATCTGACATAGGTTCTAAGTTGAGAATACACAGTGAGAAGATGTGTGAATGCAAGGAGAAAGGTTAAACAGCTCTTGCAAGAATCTGGGCAAATGATGATGATGGTTTGGACTAGGTTCATAGTAGTGGTAAGATTATGTATATATTTTGAAGTCAGAGCCAACAAGATTTCCTGACAGACTGTATGTGGGATGTGAGAGAAATAGGGGAAGTAAAGAATAACTCCAATAGTTTTGATGTGAGCAGCTGAAAATAAGGATTTGCCATTTTGGCAGTCAAGTTTTGAAGGGTTTGAAGTTTCTGTACAATTTTGGGAGTCCACCTCAGGAAAATGAACACAAAATCACAAAACAAAAATAAATGATAGGTAAAGTGGGAATATTTATTTATAATGAGAGAATGAATAACCAATTTACAAATATTAAAATTTGCAATTACCATGAACATCAGAAACTCAGAAAAATAATAAAATAAATTACCTAAAACATCTCTATCTGCTATTGTTTGATTTCCAATAGTTATTTTATCTTTACTCTCTGAATATGCCTTTTATTTATTTATTTGTTTATTTGTTTATTTATTTATTTATTTTGAGAAAGAATGGGGAGGGGCAGAAGGAGAAGTAGAGAGAAAATCTCAAGCAGGCTCCATGCGGCTTGATCTCATGGCTGCGAGAGCATGACCTGAGCAGAAATCAAGAGTCAGATGCTTAACTAACTGAGCCAGTCAGGCACCCCTGAATATACTTTTTTAAAGTGTCTGTTCTCGTTTCATATATAGGCAATACCTTATCTTTTGGAGTATATCATTTATTGTCTTTCATTTTTCTTCTCCTTGTATAGCCTTCACTTTCTTCAAGTTTCTTTTTTTCCGTATTTTATATTTTATTTTTTATACACTCTATTTGTTCTGTAGTTTTTATCCTTATTTATAATTTATGACATATGTTGTATACTTTCTTTAGGGTTTACTAATCCTTGGCTGTTTGTTCATGTTTGAGAATGCTGATTATATCTCAGAACTTAGGATATAGCTCGTTTACTACATGTGTGAGCAGACTATTTATTTGGAAGCCCTGACATCTGCACATTAATTTATTTTTTCTTGGGTTCATCAGGTTCTTCATAGATGCTTCCAATCTCTTGTCTGGAGGATGGAGAATTGACTGGCTGCTAGTGTTCTGCAAGCTTAGTGAAGGAAGCATTTTATTAATTATGCATGTGGTTGCTTGATCTTCTTGTTTAAGGTAGTGTCAAGGTCCACTGTGCCTGGTGTCTTCCTGTTCAATGACCTGCTTTTTACTCATAGCTGTAATAAATATCCGGAGTTCTCTGGAGGTAGGAGAAAGGCAGTTACATAGCTATGTGGAATGAGGGAGAGGATTTTTCTAGATTAAACTGCTTTTCAAATGTTTCACCCAAACCTCCTAATTTTATCTCTTTCCCATAACTCTTGGTTTCAAAGGTACTTAGTGTTGTCAATTCTTGAATCTTATGGAGATACTGAATTGTAAATTGATTTACTTCCTAGCATTCTCTGCTGCTGGCTATGGTCTCTACCATCTCAGGTTTGCTAAATCAACTAACATTAATTAATCTGTTTTTCCCTTCAAAAATTGCATTGGTGTTATCTTTTCTAATGTTCTTCTCAGCCTTTGGGGTTTATGCTTTTAAAAAAAAATTTCTCTGAATTTTTAATGGGATATGGAGGAATTAAAATTAGATTCCCACACACAGTTCACCATTTAACCAAAACCTCCTTGGTATCCAACATTTTAAAACTTTATTTTCTTACTATTATATTTTAACTAGGAGTCTTGATTTCATTCATTTCTCGAGGTAATAACTACCATTGCCACCACCACAAACTTACCCAGCCATTTTTCATTATATGAGAATTAAATGTAACCAAGAAAGTATGTTAATCTATTTTAATAATTCATTAATTATGAAGTGATCATCTACTTTGTACAGGGCACAGTGCTACACATTTGACATATAGAAATGAATAAAGATAAGTACTTATCCTCATGCAGATCAAAATCTAACAAATAGGATTAAGTGATGTAGACAAAAATAATATGTGAAATATCACAAATATGCACAAAGTTCCAATATAGCCCAGATAAAAAATATCACTAATTCTGTTGGGTTCAGGCTCGAGGAAGTCTTCCTGGAGGGGTTGATTCTGAGACAGAGAATGGGGGATAGCAGCATGCTACTTCTGACCGATATGAATAAGTTACATTAAGCAGTATAAATCCTTCACACTCCTGATTTTGGTCTGAGAGCTCTTTCAGATGTTAGAATCTAATACAAAACAGAAGAAATAAATAAACAGATATCTCAGGCCATATTAATTAAAGATGACAGAATGTCACGGTAGCAATGTTCACATCATAATTTACATAAGCAGAGGAGAAGAAATGCAATGAAGTCAGTCTGTTTCTTCTGTCTTCATTAGGATGCTGTGGTGTTTAATGTGAAGGTTTATATAAAAAATACTTCATGTATAAGTGTAACATGAACATATTTTATTATCAATTCAAAAAGAAAACATGAAATGTTAATAGCATGAATTCATTCAACAAGTACTTATTAATCATCTACTATGCCCCAGGGACTCTTCATGTATTATGGATATAATGAAAAACAAAATAGTTGTTGGCGTAGACATCCTAAAGTATCAATAGTGTAGTGAAGGAAAATACATAGATTGCAGTAGGAGCCTATTACAGGTGGAGCTAACCTAGTTTTAGGACTTTGGGAAGGTCTTTCTGAAAAAGTTAAACTGAGGTATAAGGAGCATTAAGAAGTTAGTTGGGTGAAAGTGTAAGTGTAAGTGAAAGGAAAGAATTTTAACAGAGGATATAGCACGTGTGATGCTTATGATTTCAAAAACAAATTTGTCAAAATAAAAATGTCATTTTTGTTAACTTAATGGCAAAATCCACTCAAAGAATTTCCAAATATCAACCATTTTACATAAAGCTGTAAAGTGAATTTCATTAAAAATTTAGACATGTATGTGAATGAGCATTAATTATATTTTAGCAGTATTTATTTTGAACCTAGCACTATTCTTAGATCCTAGGGATTTAAATACAGATAAGACAAATTTGGTTTGTGTATTCAAGGAGCTCATAAATTTGAGGCTAAAGTGAAAACAGGGGTAGAGGGTGAACCAATGAAAAGTTTTATATTCCATTTTAATATAATTTGAAGTTTAATATCTGAGCAAATTAATACCACTGAGGAATTTTTATTGGGAAAGTGACATGATCAGATTTTTGTTCTAGTCATTTTCATAACAGTGTAGAAAAAAGACTGTGGAAAAATAAGCTATAAGGAGAAAGAGAATTAATATTCCTGGAGTGCCTACATATATGCAAGGCATAGTATTAAATGCTTCATATGCATAATATCACTTAATCACCACAATAACACTTAAGAACAAGCATAATCATTTCCATTTTATAGCTGAGGAAAATAAGCTTTAGAGAGATTAGCTTCCCCAAAGTTAAAATAATAGTAAAATATATTGTTGGCATCTAAACACAGCCTGACTCTAAGATCTGTGTTTTTCTTCTGGACTATACTCTGAATTAGGTGTCACTGTACCAATCTAGAAGTGAAGGCCTGCATCAAGACTGTAGTTGTGAGACTGGAAAGAAAGGTAAAAGTGTAAGAATAATTCAGTAAACAAAATTGGCAACAAGACTTGGGTTTTGTGTATATTTGCAAAGGAAGGGGGAAGAGAAAGATGGAGTCAAGAACTTTTCCCAGGTTTTGATTTACCTAAATGAGTAAATGGAAAATGGTTTGTGAGCTGAAATTGTGGAGCAAAAATAATAAAGGCAAAGAGAAACATTGAAGTTATAGGCCAAAATGGGAATAATTGATGGAATGAAGTGTTGGAGAAGATGGGAAACAGCATAGGTAGGATTATCTTAGTTGCTTTTTCTGTAATGAGAGACACTAATTATTCTCTAAGATATAAATAAATTATAACAGTCAGGGAGGAAATACTGTTGAGAGATTTTAGACTCAATAGCTTCTATATAATAGATAAAAAAGGAAGTGAAAGCTGGAGACAATGGAAGGAAGTGAGCTTCAAAAGAATAGTACTAAAGGATTGAACTAATCACTGAGGGGAAAAGAGGGGAACTAGTCACCATTTTCTAGTTAAATCACATGGTAATTATTTTAGTTGACTATTATAGGAATCCCCAGACTGGAACTAGGTTTCAAGTTTCAATTTAAAATTATTTTCCTTTCCTCTATTTTAAAAATGTTTTTAAGATTTTTTAAAATTTTACTTTAAGAGAGAAATAGAAAGAGGGTGGGGAGAGGGGCTGAGAGAGGGAGAGAGAAAGAGAGACTCTCAAGCAGACTCCAAACTGCCAGGTAGAGCCTGATGTGGGGCTTGAACTCACAAACCACAAGATTATGACCATACCTGAAATCTATAGTCTGATGGTTTCACCAACTAAACCACCCAGGTGTCCCTTCCCTTACTTTTTAAATGTTTATTTATTTTGAGAGATAGTGTGAGCGAGCATGGGGGAGGGGCAGAGAGAGTGAGAGAAGGTATCCCAAGCAGGCTCCATTCTGTTAGTCCAGAGCCAGACTTGGGGCTCCTACCCAGGAACTGTGAGATCCTGACTTGAACCAAAATCAAGAGTTGGTCACTTGACCAACTGAGCCATCCAGGCACCTCTTATTCCCATATTTGAAAAATAAAGTTCTCAGATAAAATTTAGATAATTGATATAATGAGGATCAACATTCTTGTTTTTGCAAAGTTGTGAAACAAAGTACAGTTTTATCAAAATCATACAGGTCTTTTGAACTAGTTTTTTTTTGTTGTTGTTGTTGCTCTGATATAAGCACCAAGTCAGCCATGTAAAACAAATTAGGAATATTTATCTTTCATTATTTTATGGAAGAGTTTGAGTAAGACTGAGATACTGCATTTCTTGAATTTCTCTAGAAATATTTTAGAGACAAATATATTTTTTTCCATTGCAAGATTTTTTTTAACTGTCAATCAAATTAGTTTAATGGCTATAGGGCAATTCAGGTCTTCTCTTCTTATGTCACTTTTGATAAATTATATTTTTCTATAAATTTATTCATTTAAGTTTTCAAATTTACTGTCAAAAAATTTTAAATACTAACCTCTTTTTATTTCTTTAATATGAACATCTATAGATATAGTCCACTTTTAAAGAAATTATTTTAATGTTTTGAAACAGTTTTCAGGGACAGGGACAGAGCTCCATCAGGGGAGAGACAGAAAGAGACAGAAGCCAAAACAGGCTCCAGGCTCTGAGCTGTCAGCACAGAGCCCTACATGGGGCTCAAACTCACTAACCTTGTGATCATGACCTGAACCAAAGACTGACACTTAATTGACTGAGCGACCTAGGCTTTCCTATGGTTATACTTCACTTATAATTCCTAATATTATTTCTGTACACTTTCTCTGATTACTAATACTTATTTGTTCCTTTTCTATTTCTTTTATTTCTTAATTCCATTAAATTTTGTCATGAAAATATTATCCAAGTATCAACTTATACATCGCATATTTTTCTATTTCATTAAATATTATTTTCCTTTTATTTATTTTGTTATTCTTTTTCTAAGTATTTGAGAATAATGGCTTAGTAATTATTTTCAATAATTCTTCATTCATAGTATAGAAATTTAAGGCTATGGAAATGTATTTAAAATATTACTTTAGGTATATCCATGTGTTTGAGTGTATAATGTTTTTTAATGTACATAATTTAATTTCATTCTTTTTAACTTATAATAGTTTATTGTCACATTGGATTCCACATAACACCAAGTGCTTCTCCCCACAAGTGCTCCACTCTGTGACCATTACCCCCTACCCCACTCCCCTTCCCCTTGCAGTCCTCAGTTCATTTTCAGTATTAATTAGTCTCTAATCATTTGTGTCCCTCACTTTCCCCAACTCTCTTTCCACCTTCCCCTCCCTATGGTCCTTTGTTAGTTTTCCCCTGTTAGACCTATGAGTGCAAACATATGGTATCTGTCCTTCTCCGCCTGACTTATTTCGCTTAGTATGACATCCTCGAGGTCCATACACATTGCTACAAATGGCCAGATTCCATTCTTTCTCATTGCCATGTAGTACTCCATTGTATATATATACCACATCTTCTTGACCCATCCATCAGGTGAGAGACATTTAGGCTCTTTCCATGATTTGGCAAATGTAGAAAGTGCCACTAAGAACATTGGGGAACATGTGCTCCTATGAATCAGCACTTCTGTATCCCTTGGGTAAATCCCTAGCAGTATTATTTCTGGGACGGAGGGGAGTTCTAGCTATAGTTTTTGAGGAACCCCCATTCTGTTTTCCAGAGTGGCTGCACCAGTTTACATGTCCACCAAGAGTGTAGGAGGCTGCCCATTTCTCCACATTCTCGTCAGCATCTATAGTCTCTTGATTTGTTCATTTTAGCCACTCTGACCATAGTGAGGTGGTATCTCAGTGTGGTTCTGATTTGTATCTCCCTGATGATGAGTGATACTGATCATCATTTCATGTGCCAGTTGGCGACCTGGATGTCCTCTTTGGAGAAGTGTCTGTTCAAGTCTTCTGCCCATTTCTTCACAGGATTATTCATTCTTTGGGTATGGAGTTTGGTGAGTTCCTTGTAGATTTTGATTTTAGCCCTTTATCTGATATGCCATTTGCCACTATGTTTTCCCATTCTGTCAGTTGCCTGTTAGTTTTTTTTTTTATCATCTCCTTTGCAGTGCAGAAGCTTTTTATCTTGATGTATCCCAATAGTTCATTTTTCTTCTTGATTCCCTTGCCTCTGGGGATGAGTCGAGGAAGAAATTACTGCAAGTGAGGTCAAGAAGACTATTGCCTGCTTTCTCCTCTAGGGTTTTTATGGTTTCCTGTCTCACATTCAGGACCTTCATCCATTTTGAGTTTATTTTTATGAATATACATGGTCTAATTTCATTCTTCTGCATGTTGCTGTCCAGCTCTCCCAACACCACCTGTTAAAGAGGCTGTCTTTTTTCCATTTGATACTCTTTCCTGTCTTGTCAAAGATTAATTGGCCATACACTTTTGGATCCAATTCTGGGCTCTCTATTCTATTCCATTCTTCAATGTCTGTTTTTGTGCCAGTACCATACTGTCTTAATGTTTACAGCTTTGTAGTAGAGGCTTAAAGTCTGGGATTGTGATGCCTCCCGTGTTGGTTTTCTTTTTCAACATCACTCTGGCTATTCAGAGTGTTTTGTGGTTCCATACAAATTTTAAGATAGTTTGTTCTACCTTTGAGAATGCTGGTGCCGATTTGATGGGGATTGCACTGAATGTGTAAATTTCTTGGGTAATAATGACATTTTAACAATGTTTACTCTTCCAATCCATGAGCACATAACGTTTTTCCATTTCTTTGTGTCTTCTTCAATTTCCTTCATAAGTCCTCTATAGTTTTCAGCATACTGGTCTTTTACATCTTTGGTTAGGTTTATTCCTAGGTATTTTATGGTTTTTCGTGCAATTGTGAATGGGAACTGTTCCTTGATTTCTCTTCCTGTTGCTTCATTTTTGATGTATAAGAATGCAACCAAGTTCTGTACATTGACTTTGTACCCTGCAACTTTACTGAATTCATTGATCAGTTTTAGAAGGCTTCTGTTGGAGTCGATTGGGTTTTCCATGTAGAGTATCATGTCATCCATGAAAAGTGAAAGTTTGACTTCTTCTTTGCCAAATTTGATGCCTTTTATTTCCTTTTGTTGTCTGATTGCTGATGCTAGCACTTCCAACACTATGTTAAACAACAGTGCTGAGAGTGGACATCCCTGTAGTGTCCTTGATTTCAGGGGGAAAGCTCTCAGTTTTCCTCATTGAGGATAACATTGGCTGTGGGCTTTTCATTAACGGCTTTTATAATGTTTAAGTAAGCTCCTTCTTTCTCGACATTCTCCAGGGTTTTTATTAAGAAAGGATGTTGTACATAGTCAAATGCTTTTTCTGCATCTATCGACAGGATCATACGTATTTTTTTTCTTTTCTTTTGCTAATGTGACGTATCACATTGATGAATTTGCAAATACTGAACCAGCCTTATAACCCAGAAATGAATCCCACTTGATCATAATGGATAATTCTTTTTATATGCTGTTGAATTCTATTTGCTAGTATCTTGTTGAGTATTTTTGCATCTGTATTCATTAAGGATATTGGTCTGTAGTTCTTTTTTGTTGTTGTTGGGTCTCTATCTAGCTTAGGAATCAAAGTGATATGTGCTTCGTAGAATGAGTCTGGAAGTCTTCCTTCCATTTCTATTTTTAGGAATAACTTGAGAGGGATCAGTGTTAACTCTGTTTTAAATGTCTGATATAATTCCCCTGGGAATCCATCCAGCCCTGGGCTTTTATTCGTTGGGAGATTTTTGGTAACGGATTCAATTTCTTCACTGGTTATTGGTCTATTCATGCTTTCAATCTCTTCCCGTTTGAATTTTGGTAGTGCATGTGTGTTTAGGAATTTGTCCATTTCTTCTAGATTGTCCAGTTGTTGGCATGTAATGTTTCATAGTAATCTCTGATGATTGCTTGTATTTCTGAGGGATTGGTTGTAATAGATTCATTTTCATTCATGATTTTGTCTATTTGGGTGATCTCTCTTTTCCTTCTTAGGAGCCTAGCTAGAGGTTTAACAATTTTGTTATTTTTCTTTTCAAAAAACCAACTCTTGGATCCCCTGAGTGGCTCAGTCGGTTAGGTGCCCAGCTTTGGCTCAGGTCATCATCTCAAGGTTTGTGGGTTTGAGCCCCACGTTGGGCTCTGTGCAGACAGCTCAGATCCTGGAGCCTGCTAGGAATCTGTGTCTCCCTCTCTCTCTCTCTCTGACCCTCCCCTGCTCGCGCTGTCTCTCCGTGTCTCTCAAAAATAAGTAAAAAACATAAAAACTTAAAAAAAAAACAACTCTTGCATGCATTGATCTGTTCAATTGTTTTTGTGAATTCTATCTTGTTTAAGTCTGCCCTGATCTTTATTATTTCTCTTATTTTGCTGGGTTTGGGACACTCTTGCTACTCCCTTTCTATTTTCCTTAGGTGCTCTGTTAGGTTTTGAGTTTGCGCTTTTTCTAGTTTCTTGAAATAGGCCTGACTTGCAATGACCTTTCCTCTTAGGACTGCCTTTGCTGTGTCCCAGAGAGTTTGGATTGTTCTATTCTCATTTTCGTTTGTTTCCATATATTTGTTTAAATTGCTCTCTAGTTGCCTGGTTAGTCCAATCATTTTTTAGTAGGGTAGTTTTAAACCTCCATATTTTTGGAGGTTTTCCAGACTTCTTCCTTGCGTTGATTTCAAGTTTCATAGAATTGTGATCTGAAAGTGTGCATGGTATGAAGTCAATTCTTTTGTATTTATGGATGGCTGTTTTATGACCCAGTATGTGATCAATCTTGGAGAATATGCCATGTGCACTGGAGAAGAAAGTGAATCCCCTAGCTTCAGAATGCAGACTTCTAAATATGTGTATTAATTCCATCGGTTCCAGTGTGCCATTCAGGTCCCCTGCTTCTTTAGTGATTTTTTTTGTCTGGTTGACCTATCCATTGTTGTAAGTGGGGTATTAAAGTCCCCTGCAATTAGTACATTCTTATCAATAAGATTGCTTCTGTTTGTGATTAGTTGTTTTATGTATTTGGGAGCTCCCAAATTCGGCACATAAATGTTTATAATTGTTAGTTTTTCCTGATGTAGAGACCCTGTAATTATTATACAATATCCTTCTTCATCTTTTGTTACTGCCTTTATTTTAAAGTCCAGGTTGTCTGACATAAGTATGGTTTCTCCAGCTTTCTTTTGGCGTCCAGTCACATGGTAGATCTTTCTCCATTCCCTTACTTCCAATATGAAGGTGTCTTCAGGTCCAAGGTGAGTCTCTTGTAGACAGGAACCAGATGGATTTTGTTTTTTTTCCATTCTTCTACCTTGTGTCGTTTGACTGGAGCATTCAGTCCATTGACATTCAGTGTTAATATTGAAAAATATGGGTTTAGATTCATGGTGTTCCCTGTAGAGTGCATGTTTGTAGTGATGTCTCTGGTACCTTATATTCCTTGCTACATTTCCCTCATAGAGTCCCTCTTAAGATTTCTTGTAGGGCTGGTTTGGTTGTGATGAATCCTCTCAACTTTTGCTTATTTGGGAAAACCTTTATCTCTCCTATTTTGAATTACAGGCTCGCTGGATAATGAATTCTTGGCTGCATATTCTTCCTATTTATCATAATGAAGATTTCCTGACATTCCTTTCTGGCCTGCGAAGTTTCAGTAGATGAGTCTGTAACCACTCTGATAGATTTCCCTTTGTATGTTAAGGCCCTTTTCTCCCTAGTTGCTTTCAGAATTCTCTCTTTATCTTTATATTTTGCCAGTTTCACTATGATATGTTGTGCTGAAGGTCGGTTTACGTTAGGTCTTAGGAGAGTTCGGTATGTCTCTTGAATTTCAATGTCTTTCTCTTTTCCCAGATTGTGGAAATTTTCGTGTATAATTTGATCCAGCACCCCTTCAGGACCTGTGTCTTTATTTTCTTCTTCAGGAACTCCTATGATAAGGACATTGTTCCATTTGATTTTATCACTCAGGTCTCTCATTCTCCTTTTGTGCTCATGTATCAATATCTCTCTCTTTTTCCAGCTTTCCTCTTTTACTATAACAGTGTCTTCTAATTCACCTATTCTCCTCTCTGCTTCTTCAATCTGTGCAGTGGCAGCCTCCATTTTATTATTCACCTCATTTATAGCCTTTTTTTTTAACTCATCACAGCTATATTGAAGGTTCCTAGTCTGTGTATCAATAGTTTCTCTGATGGTTTTTTCTAATCCAGTGATTAATTTTAGACAATTGTTCTAAAGTATTGTTCAGTTAAGTTGTTTATGTCTGTTTTGAGCAGTTCTGTAGCTGCAATTTCTTCCTGGGGTTTCTTTAGAGGAGAGTTCTTTTGTTTTGTCATTTTGGCTAGCTTTTTGTCTGTCAGTTTTAAAAGCTCATTCTATACTGTGCTTCTATTAGTATTTCTCTATTGAAGGAGGCTCTTTGACTCTCTATGGTCTGTTTTCAGGAGATGTTCTTTAAATGGTGTTTCTTTTGTTATGCCTCTGATTAATATATTTCCCTACTCAGCAATACTTGGGACTTTCCTCTATGTGTGCTTTGGGTTGTTTCTTGAGGTGACCATGAAAAGGAAAACAGACAGACAAACACAGGGAACACAAGGACACAAATATACTTACAGAACAAGTAAAGAAACAAACCTAAATGGGAAAGAAAAAAAGGAACAAGAAAGAAAAGGGATGGGAAAAGAAAGAAATAAGAAGCAGGCGGGGCCAGGAGGGGACATCGATAGCTGGAGGTAAAGACAGTCTGAGAGCTTAAAACCTGAGGAGGGGGCAGACAAGGATGAGATAAAAAAAAAAACTATCTGGACGGTAAGTGTTGATCTAAGCACAGCAATGCCTAAATGTTGGTCTTTTCCAGACTCCAGGAGGAAAAGGAGAAAAGAAGGAAATAGGCAGATAGAAAAGAGAAAACAGGGGAAAAATTAAAAAGTAAAAAAATATTAAGAAAAAACAATTAAAAGTAATAAGCAAAAACACAGCAGCTCTCCCACGCAAATGAGCGTGACTTGGTGTAGGTAGGTCAGGTCTCAGGGGCTGAGGTCCCGCCTTAGTGGATGCAGGGAGATGAAGAATGGGGGCGCCCCAAGCCCCCCTCAGACCATGCATTGCCAGCCACTCTCTTTAGTCTAATCTCCTGGTGCCTTGGGCGGGTCTAATTGTTTCTGTTTTTTAAGTTTTGCCAGGTTTCTAAGTCCTTGCCAATGCACTTTCCACCACAGTTAAAATCTCCTGCAGGAGGGTGGCTTTCTGGCCAGGATTGAGTAGGGGCATTGTGAAGTCAGCTTTTTTTCCCCTGGCTCTGCCTGAATTAGGCCAGCTCCCGGGCCCAAGGGAGAACAAGTCCACTGAGGGGGACGGATTTCTTTCTCCACACTCAGTGGCTCTCAGTCCCGGGCTAGGTCTCCCCTCTCCAGAGATTATACTATGATTTGTCCAGTCTCTACTTCTCTTCCCCTGGACTCCCTGCTGCCTTACCCAGTGGTGCCGCGCGTCTCCAAAGGTCTGTTCACCTCTGGACACAAGGTAGCCCCACGCGTGCAGCTTCCCACAGATTTATTGGCCTCTGGACTCACAGCCGCCCTGCGCTGTCCATGGAACTATGCACCTGATAACCCATGGCTTTCTGCTGGCCCAGAGCCACGCCTCTGGGCCCTTTGTCCCTCTGCTCCACTTTGGGCCAGAGCTGCCTCCCCTAAAGTCTCTGGTCCCAGTTCGCACTCACTGAGTCAGGCATCCATGAGACTACTGTCGATAAGGGGTCTGTCGAGTTTATAATGTTTTACAGGTAATTTAGTTCTAAGTATTTTCACATTTTTACTATTAAGTTTTCTTTGATACATGAGCTACTTGGAATTTGTTTTTAATCTTCAGTATGGTTTTTCTTATTATATATAAAATATTTTTAATTTTATTTCCTTTGGATATATATTCAGCAGTTGGATTGGTAAATTGTATGTTCTTACTATTTATAATTTTTTTAAGAATTTAATACTATTTTTCATTATGTTTATATGAATTTACATTGTTATCAATAGTGTACACTGTGTTCCTTTTTCTGCCCTCCCTCACCATCTCTTATTTTTTTTTATAATAACCATCCTAACAAATGTGAGGAATCTAAAAAAAAAACTGCTTTCATAGGACCAGACAGTAGAACAGTTGTTACCACAGGCCAGGGGGTAGGAAGAACGGGGAAATTTTGGTCAAAGGACACAACATTTCAGTTATATCACAGGTAAGTTTGGGGATCTAATGTACAACATAGTGGATAGTGGATATTGTTAATAATACTGCATTGCACACTTGAAATTTGCTTAGAGAGTAGATCTTAGTTCTCTTATTACACCAAAATAAAAAGGTAATTATGTGAGGTGATAAATGTGTTCATTAACTTGATTATGGTAATGATTTCACAATATATACATATATCAAACCATCTCATATTAAGCTTTCACTATATACATTTTGTCTTTTTCTCTCTTTTTTGTTTTAAATTTTTTCCATATTTATTCATTTTTGAGAGTGAGAGAGACAGAGCATGAACAGGGAAGGGGCAGAGAGAGAGGGAGACAAAATTTGAAGCAGGCTCCAGGCTCTGAGCTGTCAGCACAGGGCCATTCACAGTGCTCAAGCTGAGGGACCACGAGATCATGACCTGAACCGAAGTCAGATGCTCAGAAAACTGAGCCACCCAAGCACCTCAACAATTTGTATTTTTCAATCATACCTCAATAAAGCTAGAAAAAATTGAATAAACTCTACAAAAAGGTATGTGATTATTTATTTTATTAGAGTGGAAGAATTTGGCCTGTTTGAAAGCAATTCTTTCTCATTTCAACCTTTACAGTTTAAATCATTTATAATCCAGTTTATTTAAAAATATCCTTAAATGGTTAATATGGATATAATTATGATTAAGTCTCTCATTATGATGTTGATTATTCAACTTCTTTCTATAGCTCTTTCGCTGTTTTAAGTTTTGAGGGGTTTATGACTAGATTAATTGAAGTTTAGAATTGCTTTAACATTCTGATGAATTAAGTTTTGTTATTATGTAGTGACCATCATTATTTCTAATAAAGGGCTCTTAAATGTTTCTATTATTATTATTAATGTCTATTTTGTCTTATACTAATAAATGCTGGGCATAATGTTTTCACACTGTAAATTTTTTACACTGTTTAATTTTTTCTTTTCTTTTTTTTCCATTGGTGAATTTTACCAAACATTTTATTTTATTTTATTTTATTTATTTTTTATACAATTTATTTTTTAACATATGCAATTATTTTCCATCATTTACAATACAGTTGTTTCAATGATACTCCAAACAGAAAAGCAAAGTAAAAAATCAAAACCCCCACTTCTATTTCATGTAATTAGACTTATACAGAAATTAGAAGGTTAGGTACTAACTAGTTAATCACCTAATTTCACAGCTATCTGAAGTGGCAATTGTAATATAGCAGCTTATCTATGATACATTCAAGATACATGATATAATTTATTACTTGCCCATAAGCTAAAACAAAGCCTGCTTAATACCTTCCCTTAAATTCCACCTCTATACTACAGTATACTTGAGGTCCATGCAAAAAAGTAGCTACTTTTTATATTGAAATTGGATGATTAAGTCTTTGGTGCTATAAAAGCAACTTCAATTAAACATAACCACCCCCACCACCATAAAAAGAAGAGGAAGAAAAAAAAAGTAAAGAAAATAATAGGGAAAAACCCAAGACACAC
>NC_043717.1:64998748-65031172 GCF_006229205.1 Suricata suricatta | reverse complement strand
AAAATTAACAAATCAAGAGACTATAGATGCTGGCGAGGGTGTGGAGAGATGGGCACCCTTCTACATTGTTGGTGGGAATGTAAACTGGTGCAGCCACTCTGGAAAACAGTGTGGAGGTTCCTCAAAAAACTATCCATAGAACTCCCTTATGACCCAGCAATAGCCCTGCTAGGGATTTACCCAAGAGACAGAGAAATGCTGATGCATCCGAGCACATGTACCCCAATGTTCACAGCAGCAATGTCAACAATAGCCAAAACATGGAACAAGCCTAAATGCCCATCACCTGATGAGTGGATCAAGAAGATGTGGTATATATACACGATGTTTAATTTTTTCTATAGTCTTTTCTGATGTATATAATTGGATCTTAATTTATTTTTTGTTCTGTATTTTATTTCTTTTTTTAAAATTTTTAAAAATTTTTATTTAATGTCCCAATAGTTAACATACAGTGTAATGTTATTTTCAGGAGTAGAATCTAGTGATTCATCAGTTACATATAAAACCGTGTAGTCATCATAACAAGTACCCTCTTTAGCAACCATCACCCATTTAACCCATCTTCCCACCAACCTCCCTTCCAGCAAATTTTGGTTTCTTCTCCACATTTAAGAGTCTGTTTTTGGTTTGCCTTTTTTTCCCCCTCTATGTTTATTTGTTCTATGTCTTAAATTCCACATATGAGTGAAATCATAGGATATTTATCTTTTTCTGACTTATTTTGCTTAGCATAATACTCTTTAGCTCCACCCAGGTTGTACACACACACACACACACACACACACACACACACACACACACACACACACTACCTTTTCTTTATCCATTCATGAGTTGATGGACATTTGGGCTCTTTCCATAGTTTGGCTATTGTTGATAATGCTGCTATAAACATGGGGATGCATGCATACCTTCAAATCAGTATTTTGTATCCTTTGGGTAAATACCTAGTAGTGCAATTGCTGAATCATAAGGTAGTACTATTTTTAACTTTATGAGGAAACTACATACTCTTCTAGAGTGGCTGTACCTGCTTGCATTCTCAACAACAGTTTCTCTGCATCATCAGTAACAGCTGTTGTTTATTGTGGTGTTCATTTTAGCCATTTTAACTGAGGTGAGGTGATGTCACATAGATTTAATTTGTATTTTCATGATGATGAGTGATGTTGAGCATCTTTCCAAGTATCTGTTAGCCATCTGTATATCTTTGGGAAAATGTCTATTCATGTCTTCTGGCCATTTCTTAAATGGATTTTTTTGTGGTGTTGAGTTTGATAAGTTATTTATAGATTTTAAATACAAACCCTTTATTAGATGTGTCATTTACAAATATCTTCTTCAATTCCATAGGTTGCCTCTTAGTTTTGTTGATTGTTTCCTTCCCTGTGCAAAAGCTTTTTATCCTGGTGTAGTCCCTATATTTTATTTTTCCTTTTGTTTCTCTTCCTTCAGGAGACATATCAGGAGAGAAGTTACTATATCCAATGTCAAAGAGGTTAATAATGCCTGTGATTTCCTCTAGAAATCTGATGGTTTCATGTCTCACATTTTGTTCTTTCATTAATTTTACATTTATTTTTGTATATGGTGTAAGAGAGTAGTTCAGTTTCATTCTTCTGCATGATGCTGTCCAGTTTTTCCAACACGATTTGTTGAAGAGACCCTTTTTATTCTTTGTATATGCTTTCTTGCTTTGTTGGTTACTTGACCATATACTTTTTTGTCCATATCTGAATTTTTTTATGTTGTTCTATTCATCTATGTGTCAGTTTTTGTGCCAGTATCATACAGTCTTGATGACTACAGGTTTGTACTATAGCTTGAAGTCCAGAATTATGATGCCACTAGTTTTGTTTTTACTTTTCAAAGTTGCTTTGACTACTCAGGGTCTTCTGTGGTTCCATAAAAATTTTTGGATTGTTCTAGCTCTGTGAAAAATGCTGGTGGCATGTTGCTAGGGATTGTAATAAATATGTGGATTGCTTTGAGGAGTATAGACATTTTAACAATATTTTTTCTTCCAATCCATGGGGATGGAATATTTTTCTATTTCTTTGTATTATCTTCAATAGCTTTCATAAGTGTTTTATTGTTTTCACAGTACAGATCTCTTACATCTTTCGCTAGGTTTATTCCTAGGTATCTTATAGTTTTTGGTGTAATTGAAAATGGAATTGATTCCTTGATTTCTCTTTCTACCCTTGTATACAAATGCTACAGACATGGTACATTGATTTTGTGTGGGAAGCATCAGCAAGGAGCCAGTAAGGAGAGCGTGATTGAGCAAAGCTCTCATACCCTTACAACCCTTATGGCTGGCCCATTTCCTCAGAGGTTAAACTGCTTCAGCAGCGAGGAGCCAGTAAGAGGAGTGTGATCGAGCAAAGCTCTCGTGCCCCTACAACCCTTGTAGCTCATCCAGTTCCTCAGAGGTTACTTCACATGAGTTAAGATGTTATTGCACCATGTCCTTCAAGCTTCTTGAGTTAAGATGTTATTGTACAAATGTCCTTCACACTTTGGCACTCTTATAATAACAATAAGAAGAGGGTGTAAAGTTCCTAGGAATATGGCACAACAATAATCGTGAAAACAGAAGAAGTTTTGTCTAGAAAAAACCTTCTCATAGCTGTGGCTGTTTGTATAAAACTACTTGCATGTGAGAAATAAAGTGGCAATATGAGCACCGCTCATGTTGTCCCTCCCGTTCCCATTCTTCGATTCTCTCTTCTTTTCCTCATTCCCTTATCCTCATGTCCTTGCTTCTGTGCACCAGCGCGCACACTACAATTTTGTATCCTGTGACTTTACTGAATTTGTGTATCAGTTCTAGCAATATTTTAGTGTAGTCTTTTGGATTCTCTATATAGAGGATCATGTTCTATGCAAATCATGAAATTTTGACTTCTTCCTTGCCAACTGAGATGCCTTTTGTTTCTTTTTGTTTTGCTGAGGCTAAGACTTTCAACACTATGTTAAATAACAGTGGTGAGAGTGGACACCGTTTTCTTGTTTCTCACTGTAGATGAAAAGCTATCAGTTTTTGCCCATTAAGAGTAATATTATCTGTGGGTTATATGTCTCTGGCCTTAATGATTCCAAGATATTCTTCACTCTATCCCTATTTCTCTGAGGGTTTTTATATGAATGGATGCTGTATTTTGCCAGATACTTTTTCTGCATCTACTGAGACGATTGAATGGTATTTATCATTTCTTTTATTAATACAGTGCTTCAAATTTATTTGATAAAATTGAAACCACCCATGAAACCCAGGAATAAATCCTACATGGTGATCATGGTGAACAATTCCTTTAATGTGCTGTTGGATCCGATTTGTAAATATTTTATTGAGAATTTTTGCATCCATGTTGATCAGGGATATTGGCTTGTAGATATAATTTTTAGAGGGCTCTTTGGCTGGTTTTGGAATCAGAGTAAGTTTGGGCTTCATAAAACGATTGTAGAAGTTTCCTTCCATTTCTATCTTTTTGGAATAGTTTGAGAAGAATAGGTATTAACACTTCTTTCAATGTTTGGTAAAATTCTCCTCTGAAGTCATTTGGCCCTAAACTTTTGTTTCTTGGAAGATTTTGATTACTGATTTAAATACTATGCTGTTTATGGGTCTGTTCAGGTTTTCTATTTTCTCCTCTTTCACTTTTGGCAGTTTATGTTACTACAAATTTATTCATTTCTTCCCAATGGTCCAATTTGTTGGCATATAATTTTTTATAATATTCTCTTATAATTGTTTTTATCTCAATAGTGTTTGTTTTTTCTCCATTGTCATTTGATTTTATTTACTTGGGTCATTTATATTCTCTTTTGCATAACCCTAGCCAATTATTTCTCAATTTTCTTTGTTTTTTTCAAAGAAGTAGCTCCCAGTTGCATTGATTTATTCTACCATGGGCTTTTTTTTCTATGTGATTTATTTCTACTGTAATCTTTATTATTTTTCTTGTGCTGGATTTAAGCTTTAAAAAAATAAATCCAAGTTAGTTAATATATAGTGTAATGATGATTTCAGGAATAGAATTTAGTGATTTATCACTTACGTATAACACCCAGTGCTCATCCCAACAAGCATCCTCCTTAATGTGCCTCGCTCATTTAGCCCATCCCTGACACCCAACACCCCACAAGCAACAACCATATTGTTCTCTGTATTCAATAATCTGTCATGGTTTGTCCCCTTCTCTGTTTTTTCATTATTTTTGCTTCCCATCCCTTATGTTCATCTCTTTTATTTCTTAAATTCCACATATGAGGGAATCATATACTTGTCTTTCTCTAACTTATTTCACTTAGCATAATACATTCGAGTTCCATTCACATTGTTGCAAATGCCAGGATTTCCTTCTTTTGATCCACTGTGTGTGTGTGTGTGTGTGTGTGTGTGTGTGTGTGTGTGTGTGACAGCTTCTTTATCTATCATCAGTGGATGAACATTTGGGCTCTTTTCATAGGTTGACTATTGTCCATAGTGCTGCTATCAACATTGGGGTGCATGTACCCGCTTTGAATTAGCACTCCTGTATTCTTTGGACAAATACTTAAGAGTGCAATTGCTGGGTTGTTGAGTAGTTCTATTTTTAACTCTGAAAAACATCCACACTACTTTCCAGAGTGGCTGCACCAGTTTGCATTCCCACCAGCAGTACAAAAGGGTTCCTCTTTCTCTGCATCCTCACCAACATCTGTTGTTGCCTAAGTTGTTAATTTTAGCCATTATGAAAGGTGTGAGGTGATATCCCATTGTAGTTTTGATTGATATTTCCCTGAAGATGAGTTATGTTTTGTATCTTTTCATGTCTGTTAGCCATTTGAATGTCTTCTTTGGAGAATGTGTCTACTCTAGTCTTTTTCCCATTTCTTCACTGGATTGTTTTGAGGAGGAGGATGTTGAGTTTGATCAGTTTTTTAATAGATTTTGGATAATAACCCTTTATCTTAAGTCATTTGCAAATATCTTTTCCCATTCTATAAGTTGCCTTTTAGTTTTGCTGATTCTTTCCTTCACTGTGTAGATGCTCTTTATCTTGATGAAGTCCCAATAGATCATTTTTGCTTTTGTATTCCTTACTTCTGGAGACATGTCAAGTAAGAAGTTGCTGCAGCCTAGGCAAAAGCGGTCATTGCCTGGGTTCTCCTCTAGGATTTTGATGGCTTTCTGTCTTACACTTTGGTCTTTCAATGCTGGATTTAAGCTTTATTTGCTGTTCCTTTTCAGGCTCATCTAGGGGTAAGGTTAGTTTGTTTAGTTGAGATTTTTGTCCTTCTTGACAAAGACCTACATTGCTCTATTTTTTACCTCTTAAGACCATATTTGCTACATCCAAGAAATGTTAGAACTTTGTATTTTCATTCGCAACTGTTTCAATGTTTTTTTTTTTAAATTTTTCTTTAATTTCCTGGTTGACCCACTGATTGTTTAGTAGGATGTTCCTTAACCACCAGGTTTTTTGTTTTTTTCCAAAAGTTTTCTTATTGTTGATTCCAAGTTTCATACACTTGTGATCTGAACATATGCATGGTATGAAGTCAATCTTTTTGTACTTTTTGAATTCTGATTTGTGACCTAGTATGTGATCTATTCTAGAGAATGTCTCATGTGCACTTGAAAAGAATGTGCATACTGCTCCTGAGAATGATGTGTTCTGTATATATCTGTTAAGTCCTTATGATCCAGTGTGTCATTCAAAGCAATTGTTTCCTTGTTGTGTCTTTGCTTAGATTATTTGTCCATTGATCTGTAAGTGGGGTATTAAAGTCCTCTACAATTATTTTATTATTATCATTATGCTCATTTATGTTTGTTATACATAATTTTATATATTTATGTGCTATCATGTTTGGGGCATAAATGTTTACAATCATTAGATCTTGTCAGATATACCTCTTTATTCTGATATGGTGCCCTTTTTTCATCTCTTCTTACAGTCCTTGTGTTAAATTTAGTTGGTCTAATATAAGTATTCTTACTCCAGCTTTCTTTTCATGTCCTTTAGAATGATAAATGTTTCTCCATTCACTTGCTTTGAATCTTCAGGTGTCTTTAGCTCAAAAATGAGTCTCTTATAGGTAATAGGTAGATGGATTTCGTTTTCTTATCTATTCTGAAACCCTATGTCTATTTTTTACATCTTTTTATTTTTAAATCTTTATTTATATTCTAGTTAGTTCACTAATAGTAAATTATTGGTTTCAGGAGTAGAATTCAGGGATTCATTACCTAAAAACAACACTCAATCCTCATCACAAGTGCCCTCCTTAATTAATATTCATTACCCAGTTAGCCCATCTCCCACCACCTCTTTCTATCAGCCCTTGTTTGTACTCTATCATTAAAGTCTGTAATGGTTTGCTTCCCTCTCTTTTTTTTTTCCTTTTCCACATGTTCGTTTATTTTGTTTCTTAATTTCCACTTGTGAGTGAAATCATATGGTATTTGCATTCTCAGTATTTTGCTAAGCATAATACACTCAGGCTCTATCCATGTCATTGCAGATGACAATATTTTTATGGATAAGTAATATTACATTTATCTACATATCTATATTTATATCTATATCTATTTATACCTATCTATATCTATATCACTCATTTTTATACATTCATTAGTTATTGGACATTTGGGTTCTTACCATTGCTTGTCTACTATAAACATACAATTTCAAATATGTATTTTCTTTTTTTTTAATAGTTTATTGTCATATAACTCCTAGTGCTCTTCCCCACAAGTGTCCACCTCCATTATCACCACCTCCCTTCCCCCTCTCCCACCCCCTTCAACTCATGGTTCATTTTCAGTTTTCAATAGTCTCTCATGTTTTGCGTCCCTCTCTCTCCCCAACTCTTTTCCCCTACCCCTCCCCATGGTCCTCCATTAGGTTTCTCCTGTTAGACCTATGAGTGCAAACATATGGTATCTGTCCTTCTCCTCCTGACTTATTTCAAATGTGTATTTTCTATCCTTTGAGTTAATTTTAGTAGTACAATTGCTGGATTGTATAGTAGGTCTCTTTTTAACTTTCTGAGGAATCTCCGTTCTGTTTTCCAGAGTGGCTATTCCAGTTTACTTTCCCAAGTAATGGTGTAAGATGGTTCCCCATTCCCCACATCCATGACAACACCTGTTGTTTCTTGTGTTTTAACTTTAGCCATCCTAACAGATGTGAGATGATATCTCATTGTGGCTTTGATATGTATTGCCCTGCTGATGAATGATGTTGAGCATCCTTCCATGTGTTTGTTAGCCATCTGTATGTCTTCTTTGGAAAAATGTCCATTCATGTCTTCAGACCATTGATTAACTGGATTATTTATTCTCTGGGTGTTGAGTTTTATAAGTTCTTTATATATACTGGATACTAGTATTTTATCAGATATGTCATTTGCAAGTATTTCTTCCATTTTGTAGTTTGTCTTTTAGTTTTGTTAATTGATTCCTTCATTTTACAGAAAATTTTTATCTTGATGAGGCCCTAATAGTTCATTTTTGCTTTTGTTTCTCTTCCTCTGGAGATATATCTAGTAAGAACTTACTCAGGCTGAGGTCAAAGAGTTACTGCCTTTGTTCTCCTCTAGGATTTTAATTGTCTCATGTCTCACATTTAGGTCTTTGAATAAAGACCTGATTTTGTATTTATTTTAGTGTATGCTGTAGGAAAGTGATCCAGTTTCATTCTTCTGCATTTTATAGTCCAATTTTCAAAACACAATTTGTTGAGGTGACTTCGTTCCTGCTTTGTCTAAGATTAGTTGACCATATAGATGTGGGTCCATTTCAAGTTTTCTATTGTGTTCCATTTATCTACATGTCTGTTTTTCTGCCAGTACCACACTGACTCGATGACTACTGCCTTTTAATGTATCTTGAAATCTGGAATTATGATGCCTCCAGCTTTCTTTTTCAGATTTTCTTTCACTATTAACGCTCTTTCGTAGTTCCATACAAATTGTACAATTGTTTTTCTAGCTCTGAAAAATTCTGTTGATATTTTGATAGGGATTACACATAATTTATAGATTGCTTTGACTAGTATAGACATTCAGCAATATTTGTTCTTCCAGTCCATGAGTATGGAATGCCTTCTGCTTTTTGATGTCTTTATTTTTTTTTCCAAAAGTATTTGAATATTTATCTAGACAATCAGCAAAATAATATAATTGCTTGCGGTTATACTTACCATATAGTTTATCTTAAGAGATGATAAAAGGTGGTAATGTATGTCTAATATCTATTGAATGCTGGATATTAGATTTGATATTCATATATATAACTTCCATTTCACAATCGAGAAATCAGGAGCTCAGAACTATTAGTGCTTCTCCAATATTTAACAGCCAATTATTCAGTATTTAAAAACAGGTATTTGGGTACAAATTTAGAATGAATGCTATTATATTACATTGTTTAGTACAATTTATGTATATACTGAAGTAATTTAATATTCAATTTTGTAATATTTGCACTCTACCATATTGTATTTAGACATGATTAGTAAGATGTGCTTAATAGGTTATTTCATTTTTCTTGTTTTCTGGTTCCAGTAAGGTGGCATTAACCATTTTCTTTTTCTTTTCTTTTAAATGGTTTATTGTCAAATTAGTTTCCATACAACCCCCCGTGCTCTTCTCCACAAGTGCCCTCCTCCATCGCCTCCACCTCTTTTCCCCCCTCCCCCTTCAGCCCTGTTTGTTCTCAGTATTCAATAGTCTCTCACGTTTCACGTCCCTCTCTCTCCCCAACTCTCTTTCACTCTACCCCTCTCCCTGGTCCCCCATTAGGTTTTTCCTGTTCTCCTGCTAGGTTTATGAGTGCAAACATTTGGTATCTGTCTTTCTCTGCCTGACTTATTTCGCTTAGCATGACACCCTCAAGGTCCATCCACGTTCCTACAAATGGCCATATTTCATTCTTTCTCATTGCCATGTAATACCCCATTGTATATATACCACATCTTCTTGATCCATTCATCAGGTGATGGACATTTAGGCTCTTTCCATGTTTTGGCTATTGTTGACATTTCTTCTATGAACATTGGGGTACATGTGCCCCTATGCATCAACACTTCTGGATCCCTTGGGTAAATCCCTAGCAGTGCCATTGCTGGGTCATAGGGGAGTTCTATTGATAGTTTTTGAGGAACCTCCACACTTTTTCCAGAGTGACTGTACCAGTTTACACTCCCCACTCCGCCTTCAGCCTTTGGTTCATTTTCAGTATTCAATAGTCGCTCATGATTTGCGTCCCTCTCCCCAAATCTCTTTCCCCCTTTCCCTCCCTATGGTCGTCTGTTAAGTTTCTCCTGTTAGACCTATGAGTGCAAACTTATAGTATCTGTCCTTCTCTGCCTGACTTATTTTGCTTAGCATGACACACTCGAGGTCCATACACTTTGCTACAAATGGCTAGATTTCATTCTTTCTCATTGCCATGTAGTATTCCATTGTGTATATGTATGTGTATGTGTACACACACACACACACACACACACACACACACACATACAAACACACCATATCTTCTTGATTCGTTCACCAGGTGATGGACATTTAGGCTTTTTCCATGATTTGGCTATTGTAGAAAGTGCCACTATGAACATTGGGGTACACGTGCTCCTATGCATCAGCACTTCTGTATCCCTTGGGTAAATCCCTAGCAGTGCCATTGCTGGGTCATAGGCGAGTTCTATTGATAGTTTTTGAGGAACCTCCACACTTTTTCCAGAGTGGCTGTACCAGTTTACATTCCCACCAACAGTGTAGGAGGATGCCCGCTTCTCCACATCCTCACCAGCATCTACCAGCAACTATAGTCTCCTGATTTGTTCATTTTTGCCACTCTGACAGGCATGAAGTGGTATGCCAGTGTGGTTTTGATTTGTATTTCCATGATGAGTGACCTTGAGCATCGTTTCAGGTGCCTGTTGGCCATCTGTATATCCTCCCTGGGGAAGTGTCTATTCATGTCTTCTGCCTATTCCTTCACCAGATTATTCGTTTCTCGGGTGTGGAGTTTGGTGAGTTCCTTGTAGATTGTGGATATTAGCCCTTTATTGGATGTGCCATTTGAAAATATCTTTTCACATTCTGTTGGTTGCCTATTAGGTTTTTTTTATTCTTACCTTCACGATACAGAAGGTTTTTATCTTGATGAGGTCCCAATAGTTTATTTTTGTTCTTGATTCCCTTGTCTTTGGGGATGTGTCCAGTAGGAAATTCCTGCGATTGAGATCAAGGAGGCTAATTACTGCTTTATCTTCTAGGGTTTTCATGGTTTCCTGTCTCACATTCAGGTCCTTCAGCCATTTTGATTTTCTTTTTGTGTATAGTGTAAGAAAGTGGTCTAATTTCATTCTTCTACATGTTGCTATCCAGCTCTCCAACACCACCTGTTAAAGAGGCTCTCTTTTTTCCATTGGATACTCTTTCCTGCTTTTTTGAACACTAACTGGCCATACACTTGTCGGCCTAGCTCTGGGTTCTCTATTCTATTCCATTGGTCAATGTGTCTGTTTTTGTGCAAACACCATACTGTCTTCATGGCTAGCTTTTTAGAAGAGGCTAAAGTCTGGGTTTGTTTTGACTTCAATTTTGGTTTTCTTCTTCAATGTCACTTTGGCTATTCAGGGTCTCTTGTGGTTCCATACAAATTTTAGGATTACTTTTTCTACCTTTGAGAAGAATGTTGGTGCGATTTTTATTGGGATAGCATTAAATGTGTATATTGCTTTGAGTCATATTCATCTTTAACAATATTTATTCTTCCAATTCATGAGCATGGGATGGGTTTGCATTTCTTTGTGTCTTCTTCAAATTTCTTCATAGTTTTCTATTGTTTTCAGCATACAGATCTTTTACATTTTTGGATAGGTTTATTTCTAGGTATTTCATGTTTTTTTTGTGCAATTGTGAATGGGATCAATTTCTTGATTTCTCTTACTGTTGCTTCATTATTGGTGTATAAAAATGCAACCGATTTCTGTACTTTTATTTTTTTTACCCTGCAACTTTGCTGAATTCATGTATCAGTTAGAGCAGACTTTTTGTGGAGATCGTCAGGTTTTTCGTGTACAGTATCAAGTCTTCTGCCAAAAATGAAAGCTTTACTTCATCTTTGCTTATTATGATGCCTTTTATTTCCTTTTGTTGTCTGATTGCTGATGCTAGGACTTCCAGCACCATGTTAAACAACAGTGGTGAGAGTGGACATTTCCTATCGTGTTCCTGATCTCAGGGGGAAAGCTTTCAGTTCTTCCCCATTGAAAATGCTACTAGTTATGGGCTTTTCATAAATGGCTTTTATGATGTAAATAAGTTCCTTCTATCCTGACTTTCTCTAGAGTCTTCCTTTTTTTTTTAATATATATACTTTATTGTCAAATTGGTTTCTATATGACACCCGGTACTCTTCCCATAAGTGCCTTTTGAGAGTCTTTCTTAATAAAAAATGCTGTGTTATTTCAAATGCTTTTCTGCACTTATCAACAGGATCATAATGTTTTGATCTTTTCTTTTGTCAATGTGATATATCCCATTGATTGATTTGCAAATATTGAACCAGCCCTGTAACCCAGGAATGAATCCCACTTGATCATGTTGAATAATTCTATTTATATGCTGTTGAATTCAATTTGCTACTATCTTGTTGAGATTTTTTTCATCCATATTCATCAGGGATATTGAAATTTAGTTCTCCCTTTTTCCTGGATCTCTGTATGGTTTTGGAATGAAACTCATATAATGAAACTCACAGAACGAAATGTATGGTTAGGGAATCAAATCACAGAATCAACCTCATAGAATGAGTCCAGAAGTTTACCTTCCATTTCTATTTTTGGGTGAATCTTGAGAAAAATAGGTATTAACTCTGCTTTAAATGTCTGGTAGTATTCTCCAGGGAAGCCATCTGGTCCAAGACTCTTATTTGTTTGGAGATTTTTAATAATTGATTCAATTTCTTCACTAGTAATGGGTTGGTTCAAATTTTCTTTCTTCCCATTTGAGTTTTGGTAGTGTGTAGGTGTTTAGAAATTTCTCCATTTCTTCCAGGATATCCAGTTTGTTGGCATATAATTTTTCAGAATATTCCCTGAAAATTGCTTTTATTTCTGAGGGATTGGTTGTAATCAATCCATTTTCAGTCGTGATTTTATCTTTTTTCTTTTTGAGAAGCTTCGCTAGTAGATTATCTTTTTTTTTTTTTCAAAAAAATCTACTCTTCTTTTGTTTTGTGTGTGTGTGTGTGTGTAGTTTTTTTTTGCTTCTATATTGTTTATTTCTACATTGACTTGTATCATTTGTCTTAATTTTCTGGGCTTGGGATGTATTTGCTGTTTTGGTTCTATTTCCTTTAAGTGTGCTGTTAGAGTTTGTTTTGGGGATTTTTCTTTTTTATTGAAATAGGACTGGATTGCAATGTATTTTCTTCTTAGGGCATCCTTTGATGTATCACAAAGGGTTTGATTTGTTGTATTTTAGTTTTCATTTGTTTCCGTATGTATTTTTAATTTTTCCCTTTATAGTCTGGTTGACCCATTCGTTCTTTAGTAGGTTAATCTTTAACTTCCATGCTTTTGGAGGTTTTCCAGATTTTTCCTGTGGTTGATTTCAAGCTTCATAGCATTGTGATCTGAAAGTATGCATGGTATACTTTTATGTTTATTGAAGGCTTCTTTGTGACCCAGTATGTTATCTATCTTGGAGAAAGTACCATGTGCACTCAAGAAGAAAGTGAATTCCATTGTTTTGGGATGTAAAGTTCTCAATATATCTGTCAAGTACATATGATCCAATGTGTTGTTTAGGGCCATGATTTCCTTAGTGATTTTCTGTCTAGTTGATGTCTATATTGCTGTAAGCGGAATATTAAAGTCCCTTGTAGGGGCGCCTGGGTGGCTCAGTTGGTTAAGGCTTTGACTTCAGCTCAGGTCATGATCACATATTCCTGGGTTTCAGCTGCACGTCAAGCTCTGTGCTGAGAGCTCAGAGCCTGGATCCTGCTTCAGATTCTGTGTCACCCTCTCTCTCTGCCCCTCTCACTCTCATGCTATGTCTCTCTCTGTATCAAAAATAAATAAAACATTAAAAACATTTAAAGTCCCCTGCAATAGCAGACTCTTATCAATAAGATTACTTATGTTTGTGTGATTATTTGTTTTATGTATTTGGGTGCTCACGAATTCGGTGCTTAGACATTTATAACTGTTAGCTCTTCCTGCTGGATAGGTCATGTAATTATTATATAATGCCCTTCTTCATTTCTTTTCACTGCCTTTACTGTTAAGTCTAGTTTGCCTGATATAAGTATGGCTACCCCAGCTTTCTTTTGACGTCCAGTAGCATGAAAGATATTTCTCCATCATCTTACTTTCAATCTGAAGGTGTCCTCAGGTCTGAAATAAGTCTGTTGTAGACTGAAAAATAGATGAGATTTTTTTTAATCCATTCTGAAACCCTGTGTCTTTTGATTGGAGAATTTAGTCCATTTACATTCAGTGTTATTATTGAAAAATATGGGGTTAGAATCATTGTGTTCTCTATAGGTTTCATGGTTTTAGTCTTGTCTCTGATACTTTGTGGTCCTTGCAACATTTCACTCATAGATTCCCCCTTAAGATCTCTTGTAGTTCTGGTTTAGTGGTGATGAATTTCTTCAGTTTTTGTTGGGAAATCTTTTATCTCTCAGTCTATTCTGATTGACAGGCTTACTGGATAAAGGATTTTGGGCTGCATATTTTTCCTGTTCATCACATTGATGATTTCCTGCCATTAATTTCTGATCTGCCACGTTTCAGTAGATAGGTTTGCTACTACCCTTATTTGTCTACCTTCGTATGTTAAGGCCTGTTTATCCCTAGATGCTTTCAGAATTCTCTCTTTATCCTTGTATTTACAGTTTCACTAAGATATGTTGTGCAGAAAATAGATTCAAATTACGTCTGAGGGGTGTTCTCTGTGTCTCTTGGATTTCAATGCCTATTTCCTTCCACAAATTGAGTAAGTTCTCAGCAATGATTTCTTCAAGTACCCCTTCAGCCTCTTTCTCTCTCTCTCTCTTCTTCTAGAATTTCTATAATACAGATATTCTTCTGTTTGATTACATCATTCACTTCTTGAATTATCCTTTCATGCTCCTGGATCAATTTATCTCTCTTTTTCTTGGCTTCTTTTTCCATAATTTCATCTTCTAGTTCACCTATCATCCTTTCTCTTTCATTGATCTGCGTTGTGACCACCTCAATCTGCACCTCATTTATAGAATTTTGTAATTCATCATGACTATTTTTTTAAATCATTGATCACTGCAGCAGTGGAGAGTCTGTTGTCTTCTATCCCTTTTTCAAGCCCAGGGATTAATTTTATGACTCCTATTCTAAATTACTTTTCATTATGTTATTTATATCTGTTTTGATCAATTCTTTAGCTGTCACTTCTTGGAATTTCTTTAGAGGATAGTTCTTCCATTTCATCATTTTGGCTTGCTTTCTATCTCCTGTAAGTTTTAAACCTTGTTATGTGCTCTGCATATGCGAGTAGTGCTATGTTAAGGGGGGGTACATACACTGTCTGGGGCCTGGCTGTTCAGGAGGTGGTTTTTTTTTTTTTTTTTTGAGATTGTTACGTTCTCTCTGTTCTCATGATTTTGGTTATTTTATTTCACTACTTGTAGTGATATTTTGGACTCTCCACCATGTGTACTTTGGTTTGTTCCTTGATGTAGCTCAGGGAAGGGAAGGGAAAACAGAAGTGGAAACAAAGAGGAAATGAAAACATGCAAACGCAAAAACAAAACAAACAAGCAAACATACCAAAACAAAAACAAAAACAAAAAGACAGTCTAAAAGCATAAAACCAGAAACATCAGCTAAAAATACAGAGCAAAGTGGAGGTGGTGCTGATGGAAGGGCATATATAAATAGAGAAATGACAGGGGTAGGGAGAAAGAGAAAATGGCCAATGACCAGGCAGAAAGTCTAAAAGGCATAATCTAGAGAGAGAAGAAAAGGAGAATAAAGAAAGTGTTGAGGAGAAAGAAAGGAAGATAATGTTACCCAGAGAAACTATATGGTCTGATTATTCCAGAGAGAGAGAAAGTAAAGTAAGGAAGGAAGTGTAGAACATGCATCAAGGGAATGGATTAAATATGTCTGTTTAAGCAAGCCAATAACCAGAGTAAACAGCCTAGAGGAGGAAAGAGATAAGAAGGATAAAAGGGATACTATATCTGAATAACAAGAATTGACCTATAATTAATCCAGGCAATGTAGCAGTGCTGGTCTGGAGAAGGCGCCATCTGGTTCACAGCATCTATCCAGCTTCAGTAGATAAGCAGCTATCTAGTGAAAGGGGCATGATTTGTGATGGGTCCCATCTCCACTGTGGGCCCCAAGGACTGATCCTTGAGGCCCCACCTTGGTGGTTGTGGGAGAAAAATGGTGACCACTTCCCAGGTCCTTCTTCATGGACAAGGTGTCCCAAAACACTCCTTTGAATCTGTCCTCACTGTGCCATGGTTGCAGACTATTCAGGCTGTCTTGCTCTGCCATCTCCCTATGCTGCATTTAAAACTCCCTTTCCATGCATGTTAATGATGTCCCAGAAATGTAATTCCGTGAGCCACAGCACTTCAGGGTAGGGGGCTGGTTTTTCTTGCTGCCGACTGTGCCCCAGAGGTACCACTGAACATGGAGCAGACTCCCCTCCTCTCCAGGAGTGGGAACAGGGAAGCTGGCTCCAGTCTGAAGAAAGCCCTATATTTAGAGATAGGATCTCTTTCTGAAAGTTCTATAGTTAACGATGGAATGATAGAATCGGTCTCTATCCGGGTCTGAGGTTTTTCTCTTATCCATATACAGTCCTACGTTTCCCCAGTTGCTCTCCCTCTTCCCCTTGTCTCTCAGCAGAAGGGGATCCCTCCTCTCTGCACCTTCATAAATGTTTTATACGTTTCAGAGTACAGGACATTGACCTCTTTGGTTGGCTTATTTCTAGATATTTTATCTTTTTCTGTGCAATTTTCAGTGGGATTATTATCTTTATTTCTCTTTTTGCTTCTGCATTATTAGTTTATAGAAATGCAATGGATTTTTCTGTACATTCATTTTGGATTCTGTGACATTACTAAATGCACTTATCAGTTCTAATAGGCTTTTGATGGAGTCTTTAAATAAGATTTCTATATACAGTATCATGTCATCTGCAAATAGTTTTACTTCTTCCTTGCCAATATGGATGCCTGTTATTCCTTTTTCTTGTCTAATTGCTGTGTCTAGGACAAAGAATATTATGTTGAACAAAAGTGGACATCCTGACTTTAGGGGGAAAGATTTCAGTTTTCCTTATTGAATATGATATTTGCTGTGGGTTTTGCATATAAGACCTTTATTATGTTAAGCTCCTTCTGAAACTAATTGTTGAGAGTATTTATCATGAAAGGTTTTCATACTTTGTCAAAATCTGTTTCTTCCCCTATTGAGATGATTATGCCATTTTTAAAAGCTCTGACTTGAATTCCACTGTAAGTTACCTACAGTGTAATATTATTTTCTAGTGTTCAATTTAGTCACTCAACACTTATAACAACACCCAATGATCATCACAAGTGCCCTCCTTAATCTTCATCACCTATTTAGCCCAACCCTCCCACTTCCCCTATGGTAAATATCTATTTGTTATTTATAGTTAGGAGTCTATTTCTGGCTTGCTTCTTTTTTTCCCCTATCATCATATGTTTTGACTCTCATATTCCACATATAAGTGAAATCATATGGTATTTGTCTTTCTCTGACTAAGTTACCTTGCTTGGCATAATACTCTCTAGCTGCATCCATGTCATTGCAAATGGCAAGATTTCATTATTGTTTATGGCTGAATAATACCACTTTTGGTAGATATATAGATATAGATATATATAGATATATATTTATCTATAAGAAGTGAGATCTCATTATAGTTTTGATTTGTATTTTCCTGATAATGAGTGATGTTGAGTATCTTTTCATGTTTCTGTTGGCCATCTGTATGTAGACATTTGGCAAAATGTCTGTTCATGTCTTCTGCCCATTTTTTAACTGGATGATTCATATTTTAGGTGTTGAGATTTATATGTTCTTTTTATATTTTGTAGACTTACCTTTTATCAGATATGTAATTTACAAATATGTTATTCAATTCCATAGGTTTCCTTTTAGTTTTGTTGATTGTTTCCTTTGCTGTGCAGAAGTTTTCTATTTTGATGAAGTCCCAATAGTTTATATTTAATTTTGTTTCTCTTAATGCAGGAGACATCAGTAGTAAGAAGTTACTAGAGTTGATGTCAAGGAAGTTACTGCATATGTTCTGCACTAGGATTTTAAAGTTTTCCTGTCTAATATTAAGGTCCTTCATCCATTTTGAACTTATTTTTGTGTATGGTATAAGAAAGTGGTCCAGTGTAATTCTTTTACATGCTGCTGTCCAGTTTTCCCAACATCATTTTTAAAATTTTCTTCATTTAAAAATTTCTTTAATACTTTATTGTCAAATTGGTTTCCATATAACACCCAGTGCTCTTCCCCACAAGTGCCCTCCTCCATTACCACCACCTCCCTTCCCCCTCCCCCTTCAACATCATTTGTTAACAAGACTGTCTTTTTTCCATTGGATATATTTTCCCTGCTTTGGTAAAGATTAATTAACCATACAGTTGTGGGTTCATTTCTGGTTATTCTGTTATATTAATCCATGCATCTATGTTTGTTCCAGTACCATACATTCTTGATCACTATAGTTTTGTTATATAATTTTAAGTCTAGAGTTGTGATGTATCCAGCTTTGCTTTCCTTTTTAATAGTTGTTTTGATAACTTTTAAGATTGTTTGCTCAAGCTCTGTGAAAAATGCTGTTGGTTGTTTAATATGATTGTATTAAATCTGTAGGTTGCTTCGGTTAATATAGACAATTTTATAATAATTATTCTTCCAGTCCATAAGCATAGAATGCCATATTGATTTCTTTGTGTCATTTTCAATTTATTTCATTAGTATTTTATAGTTTTCAGCGTATAGGTATTTTACCACATTGGTTAGATTTCTTCCTAAGCATCTTACTGTTTTGGGGGCAAATGTAACTGGGTTTGATTCCTTGATTTCTCTTTCTTCTGATTGATCATCAGCATATAGAAATGCAACAGATTTCTATATGTTGATTTGGTGTCCTGTACATTATTGAATTCTTGTATCAATTCTAGCAAATTTTTTTTGTGGAGTCTTTTGGGTTTTCTACATAGAGTATCATGTCATCTACAAATACTGTACATTTTATTTCTTCCTTGCTGATTTGGATGTCTTTTTTTTCTTTTTGTTTCCTAATTTCTAGGTTAAGGCTCCCAATACTATGTCTGATAGTAGACATTCCTGTATTGTTCTTGACTGTAGAAGAAAACCTCTCAGTTTGTCCCTCTTGGGGATGATAGTACCTGTGGGTTGTTGTTGTTGTTTTTGTATATGGCTTTTATTATGATGTGGTATGTTCCTTCTAACCCTACTTTATTGAGGTTTTCCTTTTTTTTTTATCATGAATGAATGTTGTACTTTGTCAAATGCTTTTTCTGAATCTATTGAAAGGATTAAATGGTATTTATACTTTCTTTTATTAATTGATTGACTTGCTAATACTGAACCGCACTTGCAAACCAGAAATAAATCCCATTTGAGTGTGATGAATGACTCTTTTAATACTCTGTTGGATTCAGTTTGGTGGCATTTTATTGAGGTTGTTTGCATCCACATTCATATTAATCATTAGTTCTCCTTTTAGTGGAGTCTTTATCAGGTTTTGGTATCAGGGTAATTCTGGCGTCACAAAATTAGTTTGTAAATTTCCGTTCCTTTTCTAATTTTTCCAAGTAGTTTGAGAAGAATAGGTATTAACTGTTTTTTTAACTGTTTGATAGAATTCACCCATGAAGTCGTCTGGTTGTGGACTTTGGCTTACTGGGAGATTTTTTTTTTTTGAGAGACAGAGAGAGACAGCACGAGCAGGTGAGGGTCACAGAGAGAGGGAGATACAGAATCTGAAGCAGGCTCCAGGCTCTGAGCTAGCTGTCAGCACAGAGCCCAATGCAGGGCTCAAACCCACAAACCATGAGATCATGACCTGATCCGAAGCTGGATGCTCAACTGACTCAGCCACCCAGGTGCCTCACTGGGAGATTTTTGATTACTGATTCGATTTCTTTGCTGGTTATGGGTCTGTTCAAGTTTTCTACTTCTTCCTGTTTCAATTGGTGGTTTATGTTTCTAAGAATTTATGCATTTCTTTCAGCCTCTCTGATTTGTTGGCATAAAGTTTTTTATGATATTCTGTTACAATTGTTATAATTGGATATTGGTTGTTATTTCTCATCTCCCATTTATGCTTTTATTTATTGAGGGATTTCCTCTTTTCTTTTTCATAAATATGTCTATGTGTTATAAATTTAAAAAAGTTTTTCAAAAACCAACTCCTGGTTTCATTGATCTGTTCTATTGGCTTATTTTTTACTTTCTATGTCACTTATTCCTGCTCTAATCTTCATTTCCTTTATTCTGCTGGTTTTAGGTTTCACTTCTTATTTTTTTTAATTTACATCCAAGTTAATTATCATATAGTGTAATAATGATTTAAAAATATTACTTAGGGATTCACCACTTACATATAACACCCAGTACTTATCTCAATAAGTGCTCTCCTTAGTACTCATCACCCTTAGCACATCTCCCCAACAAACACTCCACCAACAAAACCCAGTTTGTTCTATGTATTTAAGAGTCCCTTGGGACCACAAGCCAATATCTCTGATGAAAATAGGTGAAAGGGTGCCTGGGTTGATCAGTCAGTTAAACACTTGACTTCAGATCAGGTCATGATCTCTGTGGGTTTGAGCCCTGTGTCAGGCACTGTGCTGACAGCTTAGAGCCTGGAGCCTGCTTTGAATTGTGTCTCCCTCTTTCTCTGCCCTTCCCATGTTCATGCTCATTCGCTCTCTCTGTCTCTCTCTCTCTCTTCCTCTCTCTTTCAAAAATAAATAAACATTAAAAATATTTTTAAATACAAAAGAGTATCTTATGGTATTTCACGTGTTCCATTATTCTTTCTCTCTTTTGTTCGATTTCATTATTTTCAATTATTTTGCCTTCTATGTCACTTATACGTTCTTCTGCTTCTTCAAGCCATGTGTTCATTGTATCAAGCCTGTTTTGAATCTCATTTATTGCATTTTCAATTTTGGCTGTTTCTTTTTTAACTCTTTTTTCTGTGCTATAAGAGTCTCCCTGAGGTCTTCCATGCTTTCCCAAGCCTGATGAATATCTTTATGATTGTTGCTTTAAATTCTCCATCAGGAATGTTACTTAGATCAGTTTTACTTAGGTCTTTGGATGTGCCTTTATCTTGTTGTTTCATTTGGGCTGAATTCCTTCTTGTTGGCATTTTGTCTGAGTTTTCCTTTTATGTAAAAAATATACACAGTACACATTATACACAGTACACTTTAGCAGAATTATAAACTCCATGAAACCAGAGAATATAAATAATGCTTTTGTTTTGTATCCTACACACAGACTACTACAATGTCTAGCATTAAATAGGTATCCAATATATATTTATTTTTACTAGGTCTTCCTGATTTACACTGAAGAGATTTTTACCTCATTTTAAAATCGATCACAACTTACAAAAGATAATATAAGTGGTGTTATTATAACCTTTAAGGTTGCAAGAAAGAGACATACCCAAATAACTCTTAGACATGGAGGTTTATTGAAAGAATCTGAGACAATGATGTAGTGAGGTCACTCATGAGTTGCACTTACTATGTTTACTGATATTTTTAAGGCTTAGATATCTACCTGGGTTTGAATCCTGGCTTTGCCACTTCCAAACTGTGTGACTTTGGGTAAATTTTTAGAGCTCTTAGTGTCTAATTTCGTTATCTCTAAGTTGAGTATAAAAATATTATTCACCTCATTGGGATCAGTGAAGATTAAACAAGATAACACATGTATAATACTTATTGCAGTGCTTGACCCATAGTAGATTCTCAAAAAATGGTAGCTACTTCATGTCAACAACAGCAATAATCGGAGTAGTAGTAATAGTAGTAGTTATTGTTACAGTTATTGCTGCATAAGACATAGAAAACAAGGGTATAGTTTATTGTCATTCAGGAAAATGTCCTGAACTCAAATGATGTGTTTTATGTTTTTCACTTAGTATGTGTACTTCTCAAAATAGAGGATTTGATAAAGTTGGTTTGCCAACAGGTTTATATCAACATGGACAGCCCAAATCAGCTCAGAATTAGGTGTGCTCCTTCCTCCTCATCTTATATGATGATTTAGGCAAACACACTAATTTCTTCCTAAACCTACAGGGTCTAGGCTAACAGGATTATTTTTACTCTCTAATAAACATACTGGATGTGCAATTGAAGGGGGAAACAAACAGGTAAACTGTATGCCATTTTCCTCAATAGGGCTCTTTTTCTAAATTGGACACCCTTTTTTTTTTTTATGGACTCTTCTTTGAACACATCCAGTAAAGTGACATTCTTAAATAGTTAGATCTTGAAAAAATACATTTTCTCACAAACACATGTTCATTTCTTATTTCAGGACTTCCCACATCACGAGTTCTTAAACTATTTTATCTTTTGTTACCCCCAATATGAGTTACTTATAGCTCCTATGACTGTCAACCATAGTGTTGAATCAAACGAATATTATATAATTAAATCACACGAAACATAAAACCCTGTGTAATAGGATATGAGTAGATATTATGGGTTTTCAGAAGTTGTCTTGGGTGAATAGTTTACTCTTGACCCCACAACAGAAACTGAAAGGCAGAATTAGGAAATTTCTTACCTAAATTTTTTTCTACGTGTTTTCTTTATTTCTCTGAATGGATTATAATCTTCCAGATGCTTCAAGATACTTGTGGCAGTCAGTGTAAATTTACTAACATTATGCCACCCATTGATAATCAGTGGTTCTTTATGCACCACAGGCAGGCAAATGAAAAAAAAAATCTATCAAATCCCAGAGGGAATAGAGCCCAGCACAAACAGCAGTTCATTGAGATATATATGAAGGGAACTTACAAAGTATTGTAATTCTCCTTGTGAATCTAATGGTATTCAAATAAGGTTGGAATCTCAAAGGACTTGTTTAATTTACCTAAAAGGAGTTTGTTGTATTGATTTTTTTTCCAGAGGCAATAATTATTCATATGTGCATTAAATGTACTTTATAAACCATGATAAAGGAGAAAGTAAGCTTAAAGAACACAGTTTGATATTCCAGACCGCCAAGAAGCATAGACTGAAGGTAGAATAAAGGAAACACTAATATGAAGGGCATTAGCAATTACAGTGCTGTGAAAAGGGAGAGAGTAAACAAAACTAGTAATGAGAGAAAAGTGAGAATAGGAAAATAAATTTCTCTCCTCAAGCTCCACAGTGGGTACAATTTTTTTCCAAGAAGAGTAAAGCCAAAGCAATAAAGAAGACACAAATACTAAAAGCCAGTATCATGGAAATTAAAAATAAAAGATCTCAATAGAGATGAGATTCTCAAAATAAGAGGTCTTACATCACTGGAGATTTTTAGAAGGCAGAAAGATTGTCCTATAGAAGTTAAGCCAAAATATAGAGAATAATAGAATAATTAAGACAATCCAAAAGCATGGGAATTCAGAGGAAAGGGCTTTTGGCCAAAAGGAAAAGAGGCAAGTGATCTGGTAAAACTCTTGAAAGATGTGGAAGTAGCTGCATAAGTCTGATAGTGCATGACCCTTCAACATGCTATATTACTGGAGGATATTTTTATAAGACCCAAATTAGAACAATTTGGTTTTTTTGGAGAAAAACATACTATAAATCCAAGATGCATGAAATGTAATCTAGTGGAAAAAGCATAGAGTTTCACAGATTGAGAATCGAACTTTGGCTTAGCGTCTCAGTAAATGCATGAATTTGGGCAAGTTACTTTCTCTCAGCTTTAGTTTACTTATTTAGTAAATGCGTAATTTATAGCTGCGTCACAGGTTTTTTGTGAGTAATAAACTGTGTTCCATGTAAGAGTCCAACAATTACTTCATAATTAAGATTTAATAAATGGTACATATTTTTGGTTATACACTTTAGGATAAAAGCAACATATTAAATCATAATGGGAAATAAAAGAAATTTATTTAATCATATGATGGGAAATGACTGAATGCTCAAAACATTTCAGAGGGAGGTGAATTGGTAACCATTTACAAAAGAAATTAAAAAATTATATCAACACAGAAGTCCTCCTGAGTTTTTGAAATAATATAGATCACTTACTCTGATTGAACACCTAAGATACGTCCTATAGGCTAAATTATTTGAAATGAATCGGGCCATTACTTTGAGTCTTCCTAAGATGAAGTTAACAGTTAGGGTGCTCTTTTTCATGCTGAGCATAAAATATATCTTGGAAAGGATTCATGCCCATATATGTTATTTTCTGGTAACTTTATCATGAAAATGAATTAATAGTGCCACTTTCTCTTCATTAAATCTTTGTCTTAAAAATTATATCAGAATTTTAATGCCTTATCAATTCTTTAAATTCATACTATTCTTTTTTAATATTCTGTTTGCATTGTTTGACATGTTATAGTATTACTTAAAATGCTCATACCATACAGTCATAAAGAATTGGATGTGAGGTTTCAAATATGTTTGATGACTATTCCATTGTTTTGATAATTTCAAAGCAGTACCAACAGAATCCATTCCCATTTCATCACCACATTACTTAAAGTTTGAGTTTCCTATCACTTATGGAAGGTTTTTATACATTCCAATTATCATAAGGCACAACTTAGCACACATTAATGTCCTATAAAGAAACTGTTCGCTTATAGTATGTTTCAAGAAAATCAACATTTATTTATAGCTATAGATTCCTTACAAGGTATCATTTTGTTTCTCAACATTGTGGAGAACTTCCATGAAAAAAAGGACTCTAAAAGGTACATCTGTCCCTTCTCTTTTACAACATTATGGCAAAGAACCTTTAGGGACAATTTTATTCCATATTCCTGTACCCCCAGTGGCTACAAAATTTCCAAGAGAAGAATTTGGAAATTGGAGGACAATTAAAAATAAAAGCAGATTGAGGGGCGCCTGGGTGCCTCAGTCCGTTAAGTATCCGACTTCGGCTCAGGTCAAGATCTCACAGTTCGTGGGTTCGAGCCCCGCATCGGGCTCTGTGCTGACAGCTAGCTCAGAGCCTGGGGCCTGCTTTAGATTCTTTGTCCCCCTGTCTCTCTGACCCTCCCTTGCTCAGGCTGTCTCTCTCTCTCTCTCTCAAAAATAAATAAAACATTAAAAAAATTAAAAACAAAAGAGATTTGAATTCTACTTATTAGACTTTTTAACTTTTGGGATGTCACCTGATACCAATGGGCTTCAGTTGCCTTTTTTGTAAATGGAGAAGCCTGTATTAGAGTGGTTCAAGATGTCTTTTCTAAATTCAAATTTTTATGTGTTGGGATATAGGAGTTGAATTTGTCAGAGAAGAAAGTTCTCTTCCTCATTTTGTCTGGAAAGGAAGAGTTTTCTGGTCTGCAGAAGTTGCTTCTTTTCTTACATAATTTTGTTATATAAAAATTCCTCTTTCAAGGTGCCTGGGTGGCTTGGTCAGTTATGTGTTTAACTCTTGATTTGTGCTCAGGTCATGATCTCATGGCTCATGGGATCAAGCCCTGCATTGAGCTCTGCACTGATAGTGCAAAGCCTGCTTGGTATTCTCTCCCTCCCTCTCACTTTGCCCCTCCTCCACTTGTGCGCACACACACTCTCTCTCTCAAAATAGATAAATAAACAAAAAAAAATCCTATTTCTTTGGTGAAAGAAAATAAGCTAGAAGTAAAAGGCTTCAGTTAATATTACTGTGTACTCCTATGGTTTTGCAATATCCATACCATATTTTCATCTGTTCCAGAGCTATGGGCAAGTGCTTCTGCGGTTTGGTGTTTCTCAATGATATTGATGTATAAAGCATTAAAAAAAATCTTAAAACCATATCTGTAATTTTGTGGTTGTGACATTACCTACATCTCATACTTTTTAATCCAAATATAGATAATAAAAATCTACCACTTATTGCAGTGTTAAGGACAAAGACTTAGTCAATTTATCTTAATAAAAATAAGTTACCTAAAAATGCATCTTTATTTTTTTAAGTTACAATTGTAATAAATGCATGGTAAAATAAGAGAAGCAGCACAGAAATGCAAAAGAAAAAGAGAAAGAAAGAAAAACAAACCACCCTTAAACATGAAGAGCCACATGCAAAAAAAAAAAAAAAGAATCTAGATACAGACCTTACACACTTCACAAAAATTAACTCAAAATTGATCAGAAACCTAAATGAAAATGTAAAACTAAAAAACATAGAGAAAATAAGAGAGAAGAAAACCTAGATGACCTTGGGTATGGTAATATCTTTTTAGATACAGCACCAAAGGCATAATATATAAAAAATAACTAATAAGCTGGACTTCATTAAATTACAAAAATTCTACTCTATGAAAGATAATATCAAGAGAAATAGTAGATAGACCACAGAGTGGGAGAAAATATTTGCAACTAATGAAAGAATATTATGCAAAATATTCAAAAAACCCTTAAAACTCAACAATAAGTAAACAAACAACTTGATCAAAACAAGGGCCAAAGACCTTACTTAACACACACCTCACTAAAGAAGATACATAAATAGTGAATAAGAATTTTAAAAGATGGTCCCCATCATGTCATCAGGGAAATGCAATAAATGTCTATTAAAAAGGCCAAAATCAATTCTGGGATTGACAGCACAAAATGCTGGTGGGGATATGGATCAGCAAGAACTTTTGCTCATTGCTAAAAGGAATGCAAAATGGCACAACCACTTTAGAAGACAGTCTGGAAATTTCTTACAAAATTATACATATTCTGATCATACAATCCAGCAATTGCACAACTTGGTATTTATCCCCCGAAGCTAAATACATATGTCCACATAAAAGCTTGCAAATGGATTCTTATAGTAGCTTTTTTCAGAATTGTCAAAATTTGGAAGCAGCCAAGTTTTCATTTAATAGGAGAATGAATAAATAAGCTGTAGCATATCCAGAAAAATGTAATATTATTAAGCATTAAAAGAAAAAATAGATTAATAATACTATATTGCATATTTGAATGCTGCTAAGAGAGTAAATCTTAAAATTTATTATCACAAGAAAACATATTTGTAACTATATGAGATTATGGGTGTTAACCAAACTTATGGTGGTAATCATCTATCTATCTATCTATCTATATCTATCATCTATCTATCTGTATGTAATCATTGTTTTACACCTTAAACTAATACCATTTTATATTTCTATTATATATCAATAAACTGGAGGAAAAATAAATAAAATAAATAAATAATAATAAAATAAAATAGGGAAAAATAAAAAAAAGAAAAAGAAATGAGCTATCAAGATACAACTGCATGATTCCAAATATATGACATTCTGTAAAAGGCAAAACTATAGTGACAAAGAAGTATCAGTAGTTGCTGGGGGAATGGTGATAGGAAGAAATGAGTAGGCAGAGCACAAAGAATTTTTAGGGCAGTGAAAATACTCCATATGATACTCTAATGGTGGATACATGTCATTATACATTTGTCTAATTCCATAGAATGTGGTACACCAAGAATTCTAAGGTAAACTAGAGACATTGGGTGATTATGATGTGTCAATGTAGTTTCATACTAGGCAAAAAGAAAAAATATGTTTCTGATGAGTGATATTTATATTGGGGAAGGATAGGGAAGGCCATGTGTGTGGGGGGGCAGAGGGTATATGGGAAATCCCTATAACTTTTTATTTTCTTATTATCCTAATACTGCTCTAAAAATATAGTCTTGATAAAAACTTAAATATCTCTCTCCACCCTGTCTACTAAGGTAACCAATGTTAACCACCCTGGGATGTTCACCACCTTTCAGTGTGCTCAAAGAAGTGTTGCAGACTTGGAGCCTGGAGTTCTCTCTTGTCCAGCAAGAGAGCAGATGCAGAATTGAATATGAGACAGGTTAATGTCTGAAAGGAGACAAGAGCCCCCAAACAGGGGTTTCGTGTCTGTATTTATTGAGCTCTCAAGATTTTATATATGTGGTGAATGTGTAGAAGAAAACAATAAGTTAATGATCATTAACGTGTGTGTAAGGAGCAAAAAGGGTTTGAGGAGCAAGTGGCATTAGAATTTGAGATTAAAGCACAATGATATATTGGCTCCAGACACCAGATGGACAGTGTTTCTCTGTGGGTGATAAAGCCAAGTAGCTGTTATCTCCAAAGTTTAAGATTGCTGGAGCATGCTACCTCAAGGCTAACAAGGCACTCCTTTCACTAGCTGGGTGATTTCGCCCTGTAGTTGCTTTCTAACTCTAACTGTTCTCAGATGCCTTCCTTCTATGAAGTCGGCTTTCCACCCTAAGCCTTGTTTTACATAATGACTAACCTTGGGCACTTTCACCTGTGATGGCATTCTGCCCTAAGCCTTGTTAGCCCATTGGTGCAAGTAGACAGAATTTTTAAACTTATTTCCCACAAAGAAGTACATGCAAGTAAGCTTTTTTCCAATTTATATAAGATGCCATAAAACTCATGGTGACTAAAGAAACATGACTCCCTTCAATGACAATCAACATAACTTTTATTGGCAATGTACTTCTTACATATAGTCAATCTCCCCTGAGCTCAGTCTCAGATCTCAGTCTCTTTTGCCATTTGTATGGTTCTTTTTACTTATAAATGAAAAAGGGTCATTAATTTCTGAAGAAAGCAGTCTCTTGGTTATGAGTGAGCACAGAACTTCATTTCTAGTAGCTATAAACTTTACTGTAGATATAAAATATACTTTCAACGCTATAACATTTGAATGATTTTGGTACCTAAACATTAATCTCTATTATGGGAAATTCAGAGCAGATTCAAAAGTTTCTTTTGAAGTGCTTCAACAAAGAGGAAATAAGAAAACAAATTTGGGTGAAAAACGTAGTTGACCACACTCTCAATTCTGAGGTGATAGTTAGCCTTATTCACACATTATACCAATTTTGATCTCATTTATAATTACGAGTGTTAGTGAAAGAAACAAAATACAGTCTTTTTAAAATTTTTTTATTATTTTAACAAATTTTTTTAAATGTTTATTTTTTGAGAGAGACAGAGACAAAGACAGAGAGTGAGAATGGGTGGAGCAGAGAGAGAGGGAGACCCAGAGTCTGAATCAGGCTCTGGCTCTGGCTCTGAGCTGACAGCAGACAGCCAAATGTGGGGCCTGAACTCAGACACTGTGAGAACATGACCTGACCCGAAGTCAGATGCTTAACCAACTGAGCCATCCAGGTGCCCCAAGACAGAGATTCTAAGAGGGTTAAAAATACCATATTAGGAACTGGGTTGGAAGTTGACCCTTACATTATTCCACCACACACATTGTCTAATTACTGTGGTATATACAGCCCCAATTCACGTTATTAGTAAAAAAATAATTAGCATCAAATTTTATGAAGTAAATTATGGATTTTGACTATAGGATCAGGTTCATTCTACGTGCACTTTTTCCACAGGAAAAAGTCTGGAAAACCTCCAAAAATGTGGAGGTTAAAAACCACCCTACTAAAGAATGATTGGGTGAATCAGGCAATTAGAGAAGAAATTTAAAAATATATGGACAGAAATGAAAACAAAAATACAACAATCCAAAATCTCTGGGATGCAAAAAAGGCAGTCATAAGAGGAAAGTATATTGCAATCCAGGCCTATTTCAACAAACTAGAAAAAGCGCAAATGCAATAGTGGTTTAGATAAATCCTCTAAATCAACAGAAAAGCAACACTTCTTTTGAGAGTCACCAGAGACATTTTCTGTGCTAAGCCTGTTAAGAAGGAAGATTTTCATTAGTGTCAATAGACACAGGTGACTTGGGCAACAGATGTAGGTAATCCACAAGAACTTTGGCTCCTAACAACTGTCTTAGTTATGCTCAGCTGTGTATGTGCCAATGCTAAAACACATACCACACATGCTGTTTACTTTCTTTACAATGATAGGGATTTAAAAGGAAGATTCAAAAGAATAAGGGTTTATGAGGTAATTTAGAACTATCTTGAATTTAAACTTTTCCTTTTTCCTCCTTATCATCTGGCATTATTGATAAGCTAGAATGATATCTAATTGCAGCTACAGTAATTATCTGCTGCCAAAATTAATATAGAATAACATAATTTGTTGAATTTCTGTTGTATAGTATTTGTTAATGCCACACAGAATTATTTGATAGAAATTAGAAAAGAGTATCATTTGTTAGGCAGTTATCCATTGTTAATAACCTGACTCTATCACATAAGGATGATGAGGTATTCTTAAAAAGGGTAAACAGTGAAATGTAAGTAAAGCACCATAAGCAATCCTCTAAAGAAACTAAGATTTATGATAATCCTGCTCAACTGAATAGAGAAAAAGAGAGGTCTATGGCCATACCACCCTGAATGTGCCTGATCTCCTTTGATTTCAGAAGCTAAACAGGGTTGGATCTGGTTAGTACTTTGATGGGAGAAAAAAGAGAAAGGAAAAGAAAAAAAAAACCTGCTCCTCTACCAAACCACACCATTATCATTTTTTGTTTGTGCATATGTTTAAAGTCAATGAGAATAAGGTCAACAATTATTTCAGATACAAAACATGGCATTTTAAAATATTTATTTATTTTTGAAAGAGAGAGAGAGACAGAGGGTGAGTTGGGGAGGGGCAAAGAGGGGGAGATACAGAATCTGAAGCAGGCTTCAGACTCTGAGCTGTCAGCACAGAGCCTGATGTGGGGCTCAAACTCATGAATTGTGAGATCATGACCTGAGCCAAAGTCAGACATTTAACTGACTGAGCAACCCATGCACCCCAAGACATTACATTTTTAATAAAAATTTTTTCCACTATGTACTGCTCATACTTACTAGTGTGTGGTTCCATGCTAAATCAAAATGGAAACCCATGCTCTATGATAATAAAGTGAGGGTCCTGGGTTCATTCCTATGCCTACAAAGTAGTTCAGTTTGAAATCTATGTGCCACTTTTTCTCAGTTTTATTTTTATGTTTTACTTTTTCATATTAAATCTTTTAAGTTTTTTTTTTTTGAGAGACAGGGCGAGAGCAAGAGAGAGAGAGCACACAAGCCAGGGAGGTACAAAGAGAGAGAGAGGGAGAGAGAGAGAGTCCCAAGCAGGCTCCGTGCTGTCAGCGTGGAGTGTGACACAGGGCTCCATCCCATGGCCATGAGATTACGACTTGAGGTGAAATCAAGAATCAGACGCTTAATTTAAAAATTTTTATTTAAATTCTAGGGAGTTAACATACAGTGTAAATTTGATTTCAGGAGTACAATTTAGTGATTCATCACTTACATATAATACCCAGTGCTCATCATAATGAGTTCTCACCTTAATATCCCTCAGCCATTTAGCCCACCCACCACCCATTTCCCTTCATCAACCCTCAATTTGTTCTCAGTCATCAAGAGGAGTCTCTAATGGCTTGCTTCCCTCTCTCCCTTCCCCCCTTCCCATATGTTCATTTATTTTGTTTTGTAATTTCCACATGTAAGTGAAATCATATGGTATTTGTCTTTCTCAGACTAACTTACTTCACTTAGCAAAATATAGTCTAGTTCTATCCACATTTCTGCAAATCAGAAGATTTTATCCTTTCCGATGGCTAAGTAATACTCCATCGTATATACATAACAACCTCTTCTTTATCCATTCTTCAGTTGATGGACATTTATGCTCTTTCCATGATTTGGCTATTGTTGACAGTGCTGCGATGAACATTGGGGCATATGTGCCCCTATGCACCAACACTTCTGCATCCCTTGGGTAGATCCCCAGCAGTGCTATGATATATCTTGATGTGGGCTGGCTTTTGTTAAATATGATGGGGGTTCCTGTTCCTCTTGAATTGATGTCTGTTTCCTTTATTGGTTTAGGCACCTTTTCAACTATAATTTGCTCAAATAAAACTTTCACCACCGTTTTGCTCTTTTCTTCTTGTACTTTTATTATGTGGATATTCTTATGCTTTAAGGGGTCACTGATTTCTTTAAGTCTACATTCATGATCCAATACTTCTTTTTGCTCTTCTTCTCAGCTTCATTTTTTCCCATAATTATATCTTCTATATTGATGATTCGTTCCTCTTCTTCACACATCCTGTTGTCATTTTATCCATTCAGTTTAGCTTTTTCATTTATAATTTTTTTTCTTCCTGTCTGACTAGTTTTTAATTATTTTATCTCTGAAGTAATGGATTCTATAGTGTCTTCTATACTTTTCTCATGTCTAGTTAATGTTCTTATGATTGATGTTTTAAATTCTTGTTCAGGAAAGTTACTTATATTAGTTTTTTTTCCATAATATTTTATTGTCAAATTGTTTTCCATACAACACGCAGTGCTCTTCCCCATAAGTGCCCTCCACCATCACCACCACCTCTTTTCCCCCCTCCTCCTTCCCCTTCAACCCTCAGTTCATTCTCAGCATTCAATAGTCTCTCAAGTTTTGCATTCCTCTCTCTCCCCAACTCTCTCTCCCTCCTCCGCTCCCCCTGGTTCTCCATTAGATCTCTCTTGATTTCCTGCTAGACCTATGAGTGCAAACATATGGTTTCTGTCCTTCTCTGCCTGGCTTACATCACTCAGCATGAAACCCTCAAGGTCCATCCACTTTCCTACAAAGGACCATATGTCATTCCCTCTCATTGCCATATAGTACTCCATCGTGAATATATACCACATCTTCTTGACCAATTCGTCAGGTGATGGACATTTAGGCTCCTTCCATGTTTTGGCTATTGTTGCCATTGCTGCTATGAACATTGGGGTACATGTGCTCCTATGCATCAGCATTTCTGTCTCTCTTGGGTAAATCCCCAGCAATGCTATTGCGGGATCATAAGGGAGTTCTATCGATAGATTTTTGAGGAACCTCCACACAGTTTTCCAGAGCGGCTGCACCTGTTTACATTGCCACCAAAAGTGTAAGAGGGTTCCCATCTCTCCACACCCTCTCCAACATCTGTAGTCTCTTGCTTTATTCATTTTAGCCACTCTGACTGGCGTGAAGTGGTATCTCAGTGTGGTTTTGATTTGTGTTTCCCTGATGATGAGTGATGTTCAGCATCGTTTTATGTGTCTGTAGGCAATCTGGATGTCCTCTTTGGAGAAGTGTCGGTTCATATCTTCCGCCAATTTCTTCACTGGATTATTTGTTTTATGATTGTGAAGTTTGGTGAGTTTCATTGTACATTTT
>NC_043717.1:64986146-64998648 GCF_006229205.1 Suricata suricatta | reverse complement strand
GATAGTTTGTTCTAGCTTTGAGAAGATTATTGGGGCAATTTTGATGGGGATTGCATTGAATGTTTTGATTGAGCTTTTGGCTGTTACTTCTTCCTGTATTTTCTTTTATAATGAATTCCTCCATCTTGTCATTTTGTCTAGTTCACTGTTTTGTGTGTGTGCGCTGTGTGTTTGCATGATTGTTAGGAATTCCTACTCCTCAGAGTAATAGCTGTATTAAGAAGATGTCCTACACTGTCTTAGGCTTGGTGCTTCAAAGGTGATTCAGAGTGTGCACTTGTGTTTTGATTTCTACCCTTAGGTCAGTCCTCTTCAAAGTTTCTCCTTACCTGTGGTGGTTGATATTCAGACCTTGTCCACTCTGTGGAAAATTTTTAACTAGGTGTGTTTTGATCTGCTTGTTAAAAGATGCTAGATCCTATATCCCTTAGTGCTGAAGCTTTGCTGCACTCTATGATCATTTGATGTGGTGCATGTGAGTGGTTTGTGCTGGTCTTCTGTGTAAAGGGCTTGCTGCACTAATTCTCAAAGAGACATGCCCTAGTGGAGATGCGTCTCCATGGCACAGGGGGTGGAGCTCGTAAGCAGCTCCGTTCTACACCAGGGACATTGTGTTGCTCACTGAAGTTGTTCAGTGCTAATGGATGGGGGAAACGGCTTCACCATGCTCTCTGATTCCTGGAGCGGGGAGTTCACACTCACTACTTTTCATAAAGCCCTGACAGGTGAGCTAGCAATCATGCCTCTTGTGTCCCTGGCTTCCTCAGATCTCTGCCTTCACCCTGTCTATGTCCAAGATGTCTGCCTATCAGGTGGTACAGTACTCTTGTGTTTTATCTAAGGGCATGGCTGAGTTTCAAAATTTGAAATTTTAGGGATTCATATAGTGTGGTTCCCTTGCTGATTCTCTCAGGGACCATCTTGCTGCACTGTGACTTTTGCTGGTTTGTTCCAGAAAAGAAGTTGCATAGCTAGAGATTAGGGATTTATTGTGCATTGGTTAGGGGTTTATTGTAAAACACAGCAAAAAGCCAGCACCAAGATTTGCTGCCCACAGCCGGTGTCTCTGTTCGCATGCTGGTGAGCAGGGCAGCACATTGCTGCTTCCAGTTTTTTGTCTCCAGAGAGACTGTGCCACCATTTCCAAAAGCTCTCTAAAAAGGGAAACTGTTTCTCTCTGTGTAATCCAGGAGATCATCAGACCACACTGCCTGCTCCTGATCCTCCTACCCTCCTTTCCTACCAAAGCACTGCTATGCTCATTAGGCATGATTGTAGCGATGATGTGGGCTTTTTAAACTTGATATTGAGCTTCATTGCTTATAAAATTTGTGGTTGTCAGCTCCACTCTTTTTCCCAGTCACCAATTTTGAGGAAGAGTTTTCCTTATGCAATCCTCTGTGCTCTGCTTTCTCTCTCTCTCTCTCTCTCTCTCTCTCTCTCTCTCTCTCTCTCTCTCTTATCAAGGTTACCTCCCCTCCATAGCACTCGCAATTGTTTTCTCCTCCCAAATCAATTCCTCACAACTCCTACCTTCCAGAATGTGACTGTTTTTCTACCTCTTAGATGTGCAGCTTGTCTTCCCAGTCCTCATATGAACTTCTTGGTTATTCAGAATGATTTGATATATATGTAGCTGTGTTTGAGGGATGAGGTAACCTTAGGGTCTCCCTCCTTCTCCACCATCTTAACCCATCCCTTCTATTTGCATTTTGATGTAGTTATTTTGATGTATCCATTACCAAAGAATCTGAAAAAAAAGACCCCCTTTCTCTTCTCTGATCCTTACACTATTCCTGAATTTTTCTTAGCACAGATTCTCATTATGAAAGGAATGAAGTGAAACTCTGAGATAGACTCTGGGATCCTGCATACTTTAGTTAGACCAATAATGTCCCTTATATTTGTAAAATACCTTAGAGATTTCTATTCATTTTAAAGAACTTCAACTTTAAAAAAACCCCAAACACTGACAATTATTTTAGGAGACTAATTTGTAGCCATGTCGATTCACTCATGGCTGTAAGGCTATTTAAGGTGTCTTTAGGGGAAAGGAAAAAAAAGAGGTTTGTAGTAGAATCGAACCTTGAACAATGAGGAGATTAGAGGTTCCTACCCTTTGACCTGACAGAAAATCCATGTATAATTTTTGACTCCCAAAACTTAACTACTATTGGCCTACTGTTGACTCAAAGCCTTACTAACAAAAACAGTTGATTAACACATATTTTGAATGTTATGTGAATTATGTACTGTGCTCTTATCATAAAATAAGCTACTGAAGATATAATGTTTTTATAAAATCATAAGAAAGTGAAATATATTTAAAGTACTGTATTGCATTTGTCGAAAAAAATTTCATATAACTAGAGCTGTACGGTTCAAACTCATGTTGTTCAAGGCTCAACTGTATATAACAGTTGTATTAACATCTATAAATCCCAACTCTTAAGTAAACTGAAAGCTGTTTTTGCACACTGGTACAATAATCATTATGTTAAGGTCCATTTCAACAAAAGGCATTCAATATTTATTTAAATTAAATGGTATGAAATTGACATTTTTGTAGGTGAAAAATGACTTACTGTCGTCAGTTTTATATATTTCAATCTAAGATTTAAGTTCCTATACCTTTCCTCACTATAGCAGACTGGAAAAAACTTGAGAGCTAGGAGCAGACATAACTGGATGAAAATTTCTGCTTTATCAGCTATGTGGCTTTGGGAAATCATCATTGTCTATCTGAACTTTAGTTTCTGTGTCTGTAACTTGAGGAGACAAAGACCTACTTCAGAATATAGCCTTGAAAAATACCTTGTGCAGATTTTCAGTGAATCCTACTTGCTATTAACCCAGAGAGATCATTCTTAACGTGAGCATTATAAAAGTCTTAAAAAGGCTATAGAAACCCGATGTAGACTAGTGTCTGCCTAGGACTTGAAATTTTGTCAGAAAATGTGAAGTGATTCTTAATGGATTTCTTTTAGGATGATAAAAATTTTCTAAAATTAGACTGTGGTTATAGTAGTACAACTGCATGAATATACAAAAATCACTAAAGTGTACACTTGAAATGGGGGAATTGTATAGTGTATGAATGACATCTCAATAGAGGTGTTTTTAAATAGTCATACATAGGGACACCCACAGAAAAGAGCAAGAGCTTGATGAAGCTATTTGAAAAAAAATGTTTAGACTTGGCCTTTCACAAGGCTTATTTATAGGATTTAACCAAACAAACAAATATCTGAGTACTTCTTGAATTAATCCAATTTAGCATGAGATGGTCACCACAATGCATTATTTCTAATTTGCTATTTCTAGTACTAGCCACAGGGGAAGTGGTTGTTGTTTATTGCTATTATGCATCTGGGAAACATATAATTTCAATATAACAAATGTCATGAAGTTAAGATTTATTTTAAGATTTATTTCAGAGTTAAAGTAAAAGCTACAATTGACAGACCATTTGGCTGTCTCACGTCTCAGCTCTTCCAGTTTTTGGTGCATAGTAATATGAACAAGGAAGCTGTGTTCCCCAACACTTTCTCATTCCAATTGCACAAACACAATGTGAGTCATGTTTTGAACAGCAACACAGCTTGGACAATGTTCAGTCACTACACAGAGCCTGGACAATGTAAAAAGCAGACCAGGGATGCCTAAAAAGGGGCATAATAGTAACTTGTCCAGATGAACAAATTACATTTTCCTCTTCTAACTGTTATACATTTACAGGGACACAAATTAGAGGTGCCTTTGGGTCCTATTTAATCCCTTTGCAGAAACTAAGCATTTCCTAATAGAGGACCATATTCTTATACAGGGAATTTCATACATAGAAATTTATTGGATGCAAATCTGGACAGAAAGAGGTTCCAATTTTGAATATCGCATTATGATGCATTTGTAAATAGTTAATCCTGTTATGGATGATATTTTTACCCAAAAGTCTTATATAGCAAGTTTGTTTCTTTTCCTAAAATCTATGTAATTTATGCATAAGATAAGAATAGTTATCAAGGATTTTAGGTGAGTGATTTCATTTTCATTTACACATCACTCTCTCAAGATTCAATATCTTGCTGTTTAATAGGCATGTGTGTATTTTATTATTTATTTATTATTTATTTTATTTATCTTTCTTTTTTGAGAAATGGCACAAGTGAGTGAGAGACAGAGAGACAGAGAATCTCAGGAGGGGCAGATAGATAGATAGAGAGAGAGAGAGAGAGAAGTGGAGCTCATCCAAAGAGGGTTTCGGGTTCACCTGAAGTGGGGCTTGAAATTGAAGCAGGGTTCAAGCTCACTGAAATAGGGCTTGAGCTCATCCCATGTGTGGGACTTGAACTCATGAACTGATATCATGGGTTGGACTGAAGCCAGAAGCTTAATGACTGAGCCACCTAAGCACCCTATGTGTGTGTGTTTTTTTAATCAACAACACCTATGAGCCATATCCAGAATTAAACAGCAACAACAATATACTAAAATGCAGCCATGCTATCAACATTGAACTGACTCCTACGCTAATGCTAGCAAGACCTCTGAGGTAGATGAGAGCAAAGAGCCTTAGCTCAATGTAAAGTTATCAAATAAGTAATACCTTTTTTAGTACTTATTCAGCACATTTGTTCCTGGATGCCTACTGTTATGTTATCTTTTAAGTATTCAAGACTTGACAATGCTAAATATGGGAACCATGTCTGCCAGGAAGCCAAATGTCTGGATCTTCTTCTGTATCCCACTTTTTAGTCATATTTTGTTCTATGGCTAATCTGATAAAATAATTAAAGCTGAGGAATTAATGCTTTGAATGAGTTTTATGTTTTTCCCTTTCCAGGAAGCATTTGTATTTTAACGGGGGGGGGGGTTAGTGTCTTAAATTATAGTTAATTCAGTTAAGAACAACTTTTATGCCTCTAAGATAATATTATAGAGGTGCCTGGGTGGCTCAGTAGGTTAAGCGGCCAACTTTGGCCCAAGTCATGATCTCACTGCTTGTAGGTTCAAGCCCCATGTTGGGCTCTGTGGTGACAGCTCAGAGCCTGGAGACTGCTTTGGATTCTGGGTCTCTCTCTCTCTCTCTGCCCTTCTCCCACTCGAACTCTATCTCTTTCTTAAAAATTAATAAATGTTAAAAGACTTAAAAAATATTGTATAGATTCTATCTTCTTAGCTGACATATAAGAACAAGATTAATGCACACACACATTCATACAGGTAATTTTACACATAAAACTTTATTGGGTGCAAATTTGGACAGAAACATATTCCAGTTTTCAATAATATGTACATTATGTTATATATATATAATATAATACATAATATATATAAATGAAGTAGATGGAACATGAAGAGGAAGCTGCAATTGACAACTGTTTAATATATGTCACAAAAACATAGAAAAGTAAGTCTTCAGTAACAAAACTTGACTATTTTTTTCTCTTAGATCAAAACTTGACTATTGACTACAACTAAATATAAGCAGCAGACAAATCAACCAAAACTCAAAAAAGCAAAGATGGGGTAGCATTTCTGATTATTCTAGTAAGCACAAAAGAACCTATGTAATTAAGTAGGCTTTATGAACATCAGCTATGGCCACAAACCAATGGCTGTTGTCACAGAAGTGGGAAGGATAATTTCAAATCATTCGTGGGTATTTTGAGTGACAACCATTTTGCATATAGAAAAACAATATCTGTAAGGCTAGTAATTTACAGATGTGTACAAACAAATGTATTAAAGTGCACATAACTACAATTATGTAAATCTCTGATATATTTACAGAAATATAATCTACTGATATGTACATATACATACAGATATAGATATAGATATAGATATATAAAGATATATAAATCTACAGATATATAAATTGTAAAACATTTAGGATTTTGAACAAATTGCCCTTGCAACATTTTGCAATTCTGAATTACTTATAAATAAAAGAGGACATTTTCTCAATTAACTGAAAAAAGAGACAGAGGAAAGGGTCTATTAAATCTGGGACTATTAAATTTATACATAAATTGATGCAAAATACAAGTTGATTCTGGAGATAGAAGATATCTATGGAATAAGTAATGGTATGCGTTAAGTTAAAAATAACCTCTTCTGTGTGGTATATATACACAATGGAGTACTACATAGCAATGAGAAAGAATGAAATCTGGCCATTTGTAGGAAAATGGATGGACCTCGAGGGTGTTATGCTAAGCGAAATAAGTCAGGCAGAGAAGGACAGATACCATATGTTTGCACTCACAGGTCTAACAGGAAAACAGGAGAAACCTAATGGAGGACCAGGGGGAGGGGAAGAGGGAAAAAGAGTTGGGGAGAGAGAGGGATGCAAAACTTGAGAGACTATTGAATGCTGAAAATGAATTGAGGGTTGAAGGGAAAGAGGGAGGGAGGAAAAGAGGTGGTGGTGATGGAGGAGGGCACTTGGGGGGAAGAGCACTGGATGTTGAATGGAAACCAATTTGACAATAAACTATTTAAAAAAAAAAAAATAAATAAATAAATTAAAAGAACTTTGAAATTTGCCAAAAAAAATAACCTCTTCTGCACACTTTTAAGACAGAAACATTATAATTAAATTCAGTAAAACCTAGACTGTCATGTTTCTATGAAGTATGATGATCATTTCAGACACTACCCTTTCTTCCATGTTCCTATGTTTTTTAGGCATTTTAAATTCTTCATTGACCAAAGTGATAAGATGTAATTTAGATATGAACATTTATTCTACATATAAAAGTCATGTATTATGACCCAAACCAAATTACTCCATTATTGTTGTTTTCAAAACAAAGAATAGAATCCACAAATAGTTGGAAAATCTTATATACCTTAACAAATTGTCCTGTTTATTCCAGAGAAATACTAGACAGAAATTTCTCAACTCTTAAGACTGAGAAATTGGGTAACTGGGGAATTAATTTATTTTTCTTCAATAGAATGGGTCTTTATTTAAAAAAAAATAGTATGTAATTTAGGTCTAAAATTTACTAATATTGGGGCACCTGGGTGGCTCAATTGATTAAGCATTTGGTTTCGGCTCAGGTCATGATCTCACAGTTCATGGGTTCAAGCCCTGCATTGGGCTGTGTGCTGACAGCTAGTTCAGAGCCTGGAGCCTATCTTCGGATTCTGTGTCTCCCTCTCTCTCTGACCCTCCCCTGCTCGTGCTGTCTCTCTCTGTCTCTCAAAAATAAATAAATTAATAAAAAGAATATTTTAGAATTTACTAAAATTAAATGACCTAAATTTTAACTGCAACCTACACTCATTAAGAAATGATTACATGCAAGACTCTCTGCTGGGAAAATATGGTAATACAAAGATGGAAAAACTAATCTCTGTTGTGAAAAAATTTACAATAAACGGGGGAAGAAAAATACAAATGAATATATAATACAGAGTCACCTGATGTTCTTACTATTCTTTATTTCAAAGTCATGGATTTATTTTTCTTATATGTCTTCTCAAAAGAAGCATTAAATACCCCAAATTTGAGTGTATTGCTCAAAGAAAAAAAACTTTAATATTATCTTAGTTTTTAAAGATTTTTCTTTTGGTATTCTGTCCCTACATTCCTATCTGACTTTTTCAAACATTTAGTTCTTGACCCAGTGGCAATCAATTCACCATTGAGTGTTCCTATGTGTTACTAAACTTTGGAAAAGTCATGATGCTAGGTACTGTCACTACTATTGCATGATATATTTTTGGAAGAAAGCTTCTTTGCTTGTATTGGAGTATAGATGCCCTTCAAAAATTTTTTTTCATTTGAAACTGTCAGAACAGTGACAGATATAAAAAGTGGCAAAAGTATAACATGGGGGTAGATTCTATGACAATAGTCAAATAAAGCCAGAGGCAATTGTTCCAGCTTTGAAAGCCAAGGGAACAGTATTAAAATAAATATGCTCAGAGAAATAAGAAGTTTTACTTCCTTTATTAAGAATTAGGCACTTTTTTTCCCTTCCTGGCTAAACAATAAAATTCCATAAGCATATACTATACTAACTTTCTCTTACTTTGGCTAATTGGAAGAATATATTGATGCATTGAAAGTTATGCTCAAATTACTCATTAAAGTCATATTTATTAATATTTTTGGTTTATGTAGCAGATATTTTATCAATTAGATCCTACATGTGAGTAAGTATGATACTAGTGCTACCCACAGGCTTAGGAACAAAAAAATGGGAAAGATCAAGTAGACACAGTTAAGATGAGCCTTTGGTTATAGGGTTTGGCACATGAATTTGGATTTAAAGCTACAGTATGAATGTGAGTTACTGAGAAACACATGACACTATGCACCATTTTAATCAAAGACTCTGGATGATTAGACAGAAAAAAGTGGCAAAAATAAAGTTCCCACTGATATCCCTTTAAATATTAGTTTGTTGACTTTTCAGTTCTAGTAATTGTGAAGAAACGTGTAATGGATGAGCCCTCACTCATCTGAGATCCATATTTATGCAGCTTTTACCCTGAAGATACTGCCAAAAACATGAACAGTGGGGCAGCTAGAAATTAAGCAGAAAAGTCAGCTTGGAGAGTGAAACAATGGAATTAAAGAACGCAAATACAGCTTAGGGACAAAAGGTCTTTAAGCTACAAGGGTAGACACATAAAGGTAGTAGCATACCTGTCCACTGAAACTTAGCAGGCTAGAGGGAATGGCAGGAAATATTCAATGTGCTGAATAGGAAAAATATGCAGCCAAGAATCCTTTATCTAGAGAAGTTGTCATTCAGAATAGAAGGAGAGATAAAGACTTTCCCAGACAAACAAAAACTAAAGGAGTTCAAGAACACTAAACCAGACCTGCAGGAGATCTTAAGGGAAACTCTGTGAGCGGAAAGCAGCAAAGAATTCAAAAGACTAGAGACATCACCACAGGCCAAATAAACACAGATAACACAACAGTACAAAATCCATATATTTCAATAATCACTCTGAATGTAAATGGACTAAGTGTCCCAATCAAAATACATAGGATATCAGAATGGATAAACAAAACAAAACAAAAAAGACCCATCTATATGCTGCTCAATAGAAACTCATTTTAGACCTGAAGACATCTGCAGATTCAAAGTGCAGGGATACAGAACAATCTATCATGCTAGTGGACATCAAAAGAAAGCCATAGTAGTCATACTGATATCAAACTATTAAATTTTTAAACATTTATTTATTTTTAAAATAATTTATTGTCAAATTGATTTCCATATAACACCCAGTGCTTCTCCCCACAAGTGCCCCCCACCATGACCATCAACCCCTCCCTCCCACCCCCTCCCCCTTCAGTCCATGGTTCGTTTTCAGTATTCAATAGTTTCCCTTGATCTGTGTCCCTCACTCTCCCCTGCACTCTTTCCCCCTTCCTCTCCCCATGGTCCCCTGCCAGGTCTCTCCTGTTAGACCTATGAATGCAAACATATGGTATCTATCCTTCTCTGCCTGACTTATTATGTTTAGCATGACACCATCGAGGTACATCCACTTTGCTACAAATGGCCATATTTAATTCTTCTTTGCTGCCATATAGTACTCCATGGTATATATATATATATATACCACATCTTCTTGATCCATTCATCAGTTGATGGACATTTAAGTTATTTCCATGATTTGGCTATTATAGAAAGTGCCGCTATGAACATTGGGGTACATGTGCTCCTATGCATTGACACTTCTGTATCCCCCGGGTAAATCCCTAGCAGTGCTATTGCTGGGTAACATTTAATTATTTTTGAGAGACAGAGAGAGACAGATCAAAAGCAAGGGAGAGGTAGAGAGAGAGGGACACACAGAATCAGAACCACGTTCCATGCTCTGAGCTGTCAGCACAGAGCCTGATGCAGGGCTCGCACGCATGAACGGTGAAGTCATGACCTGAGCCAAAGTTGGAAGCCCAACCGACTGAGCCACTGAGGCACCCATAGACAAACTACATTTTAAAACAAGTATTGTAGGGGGAAAGAGAGCTGGGGGGCATGAGGGACAGAAATCATGAGAGACTATTGAATACTGAAAATGAACTGTGGACTGAAAGGGGAGGGGAAGGGAAGAAAAGGGGTGATGGTCATGGTTGGGGGCACTTGTGGGGAGAAGCATTAGGTGTTATATGGAAACCAATTTGACAATAAACTATTATAAAAAAAATAAAACAAGTATGGAAACAAGAGATGAAAAAAGGCATTATTTCATAATTAAATGGTCTACCCAACAAGAAGAGCTAACAGTTGTAAATGTATATGCACCCAATGTGAAACATCCACATATATAAATCAATTAATCACAAACAAACTTATTGATAACAAAATCGCAACTGTAGGTGACTATAATATTTCACTTACAGAAACGGACAGATTATTTAGGCAGGAGATCTGTAAGGAAACAAGGACTCTAAATGACACATTGGGCAAGATGGACTTAACAAATATATTCATAAGTTTTCATCCCAAAGCAGCAGAATACACATTCTTCTTGAGTGCACATGGAACATTCTCCAAAATAGAACACATATTGGGTAACAAAACAATCCTCAACAAGTACAAAAATATTGAGATTATACAATCCATATTTTCAGATCTATAAAACTTAAAATCAACAAGAAAAAATTTGCAAAACCCACAAATGGATGGAGCATAAAGAACATCCTGTTAAAGGATGGATGGGTTAACCATAAAATTAAAGAAGAAATTTAAAAATATATGGAAGCAAATGAAAATCAAAACATGATAGTCCCCTTTGGCATGCAGTAAAGGCTAGTCTTAAGAGGAAAATGTATTGCAGTTCAGGCCTTTCTCAAGAAGCAAGAAAGTCCCCAAATATGCAACCTAACCTTACACCTAAAGGAGCTAGGAAAGGAGCAGCAAATAAAGGCCACACCCAGCAGAAGAAGAGAAATAAGAATGATTATAGCAGAAACAAATGACATGAAATCCAGAAAAACAGTAGACATATCAATGAATCTGAGTTGGTTTTTTGAAACAATAAACAAAATTGATAACCACCTAGCCAGACTTCTCAAAAAGAAAAAAGAGTGGACCCAAATAGATAAATTGATGAATGAAAGAGGAGAGAACACACAAAAAAAAAAAACCACCACAGAAATACAAACAATTATCAATCTGGAAGAAATGGAAAAGTTTCCAGATACTCACACACTACCAAAATTCAAATGTGATGAAATAGAAAATTTGAACTGGCTTATAACTAGTGATGAAATTAAAGCAGTTATTAAAAATTTCCCAAAGAATAGGATTCCTGGGAAAGATGGCTTCCCAGCAGAATTCCAACCAGACATTTAAAGCAGAATAAAAAGCTAGAACAAGTATCCTATAATTCGTATGGAAGCACAAAAAATCCTGAATAGCCAAAATAATATTGAAGAAGAAAAATAAAGCAGGAGGCATCACAATCCTAGACTTTACCCTCTACTACAAAGCTGTCATCATCAAGACAGTATGGTATTGGCACAAAAACAGACACATAGACTCATGGAATAGAATAAAGAACCCAGAACTGGACCACAAGTGTCTGTCCAGTTAATCTTAGACAAAGCAGGAAAGAGTATCCAATAGAAAAAAAGACAACCTCTTTAAGAGGTAGTGCTGGGAGAACTGGACAGCAACATGTAGAAGAATGAAAGTAGACCACTTTCTTACACAATACACAAAAATAAACTCAAAATGGCTGAAGGATCTGGATGTGAGACAGGAAACCATAAAAACCCTAGAGGAGAAAGCAGGAAATAGCCTTCTTGACCTCAATCGCAGCAATTTCCTATTGGTACCTCATCAATATAAAAAGCTTCTGCACTGCAAAAAAAAAAAAAAAAACAACAACAACAAGAACAATTAAAAAAAACTAATAGGCAACCCACAGAATGGGAAAAAATAGTGGCAAATTGCATGTCGGGTAAAGAGCTAGCATCCAAAATCTACAAGGAACTCCACACCTGAAAAACGAATAATACAGTGAATGGGCAGAAGACATGAATAGACACTTCCAGGGAGGGCATCCAGATGGCCAACAGGCACATGAAACGATGCTCAGCATCACTCATCTTCAGGGAAATACAAATCAAAACCACACTGAGATATCACCTCACACCTGTCAGCGTGGCTAAAATGAACAAATCAAGAGACGATTGATGCTGGCGAGGATATGGAGAAATGGGCACCCTCTTGCACTGTTGGTTGGAATGTAAAGTGGTGCAGCTGCTCTGGAAAACAGTGCAGAGGTTCCTCAAAAAACTATCAATAGAACTCCCCTATCAATAACATTGCTGGGGATGTACCCAAGGGATCAAGAAGTGCTGATGCATAAGGGAACATGTCCCCCAATGTTCATAGCAGCAAGGTCAACAATAGCCAAAACATGGAAAGAGCCTAAATGTCCATCAGTTGATGAATGGATCAAGAAGATGTGGTTTATATATATATGTATATATATATATATATATATATAT
>NC_043717.1:64975657-64986046 GCF_006229205.1 Suricata suricatta | reverse complement strand
TATATATATATATATATATATAATGGAGTACTACACAGTAATGAGAAAGAATGAAATCTGCCCATTTGTACCAAAGTGAATGAACCTAGAGGGCGTCATGCTAAGTGAAATATGTCAGGCAGAGGACAGATACCATATGTTTGCACTCATAGGTTTAACAAGAGAAACCTAACAGGGGATCATAATGAGTGGAAGGGGGAAAGAGAGTTGGGGGGGGAGAGGGACTCAAAACCTGAGAGACTATTGAATACTGAAAATGAACTGTGGGTTGAAGGGGGAGTGGGAGGGGGAAGAGAGGTGGTGGTAATGGAGGAGGGCACTTGTGGGGAGGAGCACTGGGTGTTATATGGAAACCAATTTTGCAATAAACTATTAAAAATAAAATAAAATAAAATAATAAAAATATAGAAATGGTGTGGCCCCTGACTGGCTCCCATAGTTCCACATCTGAATTCAGCTTAGGTTCATAATCTCACATTTCATGGGTTCAAGCCCCACATCAGGCTCCGCGTTGACAGCTTAGAGCCTGTAGTCTCCTTCGGATTCAGTGTTCCCTCTCTCTCTGCCCTTCTCCAGCTCACACTCTGTCTCTTTTTCTCAAAAATAAAATAAACATTAAAATAAATTAAAATAAATAAAATAAAAATACAGAACATTGTAATGGGACTACACATAAAATAAATTGAATGTGTTGTAAAAGTACTTTCCCACAACAAAAATTTACCTATCACAAGTTTTTGTTGATAAATTCTATCAACATTTAATAAGGAAATAACATAAATCTTACACTAACTCTGCTAGAATGTGGGGGAAAGAGAGTCTTTCCCAATTTGTTTTATGAGGTCAGGATAAGCCAGTTATCAAAATCTGACAAAGGCATTACAGGAACAGAAAATAATATCCAAGTCCTTCATGAATGTAGACCAAATAAAAATTCTTAAAACAGTATTAGTAAATTGACTACAATATATTATAAAAAGATAATATATCATGAGTAAGTAAAATATATTCCAGTAATGCAAGATTAGTTTATCATGGAAAATCAATCACTGTAATTCATCATTTTAAAAGAATAAAAAAGGAAAATTATAAAATTATCTTAAAAGATGCAGATGAATTATTTGACAAATTCTATATTTTTTATGATTCAAAAACAACATATGCTCAAGAAACTAAGAATAGAAGAAACTTTGCTCAATTCAATAAGAAGAATCTACCAAAAACTTACAGCTATTGTCTTTCTTAATTATGGACTCATGGATGCTTTTCCCCTAAAAGTGGGTATAAAAAAAAATGTCTTCTATCATCATTTCTCTTCAGTATTGTACTGGATGTCCTAGACAATTCAGTAAGTCAACATAAAGAAACAAAAAACATAAAAATTGGAAAGGAAAAATTAAAATTAAAAGTCTTTTTATTTCTTTTATTTATTTATTTATTTATTCATTCATTCATTTATTGAGAGAGAGAATGAGTAGGAGAGGGGCAGATAGAGAAGGAAAGAGAATCCCAAGCAGGCTCCATGATGTCAATGTAGAGGCGGAAAGGGGGCTTACTCTCACAAACCATGAGGTCATGACCTGAGCTGAAATCACGAGTTAGATGATCAAACAACTGAGCCACCCAGGTGACCCAAAACTTTTTTTAACTAAAGAAGACATGATTATATACATAGAAAAATCATAAGTAAAATTATTACTAGAACTAAAAAGTACATTTATCAAGGTCTTTGAATACATGATCAATATACAAAACTTTAAAAACAATTATTTTAGTGTATTAGCAGCATGACACTGGATATTAATTTTTTAGGAAAAAACCCATAAAACATAAAACACTTAGGAATAAATTGAGCAAGAGATATGCAAGAGTGCTACACTGAAAACTTCAAAATATTGTAAGATAAATTTAAACATTTCTAAATGAATAGAAAGGACTTTGTGTTCTGATCCAACATGTAAAGAGTTTAGAAGGTATCACTTCTTAAACAAACAAACAAACAAACAAACAAGAAGTTATTTCTGTCCATATAAGGAAAAAACAGCTGAACAAGTTGAAAATCAACAAGTCTCTTCAAGAATTGAGGGATCCATCTGGGAATTGAGGTCACAATAAGAATTGCCATGTGGAAAATTGAAAAGACAAGCAAAAAACACAAACAATCACAATTTACCAGAAGCAGAAATCTGCTGCTGTTGCCAGTACTGGTAGGAACACTTAGACTGTGATTGACAGATTGCTGGATGCTCAGTATGGATGAGCTTGAGAGTTAAAAAAAAATTAGGTGGCCCCATCTTAATGATGTCTCCACACTTTCTTAAAGTTTTGTCCAGGAAACTCATTAGATTTTCCGGGTGAAACTGAAAGAAAAATTTTCTCGTGTTTCTGGCAGGGTGAGGGGAAAAGCAGCCATTTTGAAGAGCACCCAGAGCACTCTGCCCTCCTTAAAAATAGTTTCATCTGAAGGGAAGCTGTTTTGCCAGGGCCTAGCTAAACTGAGTTTTAAAAGACCTGGAAGAAAGGAAATTTCCATCTTCAGCCACATCTAGTCTTTCTGTCTCACCTACTGTGAAAAAAACAAGCTGAAAATTACTTGTGAAAGTTATACCCCAGGGATACAGGCTTACTAAAATATTGAGACCTAATCATAGAACTATATGCTACCCTTTCTCTCAAATATTAGTACCACATAAATTGGACTCCTGTATAATAATAACAGGAGATGAGAGCTGTAAAACTGCAAGTCTCAGACTCTATTTAAGGGTTGTCTAAAGAAACCCAAGACAACAGGAGACACAAAAGCAAGGACACTAGAGGAAATTCTAGCCTCTGACATCTGCAGCTACAGTGGACAGTAAAAATAGCCTAAGTCCCAGCTAGATAAATGTTACACCTCATACTAAAGGCCTATTTACCTCAGTTCCCATTACTCAATACATTATGTCTGACTACTCACAGAGTATAATAAGGCATGCTGAAATGCAAAAACCATAGTCTGGAGACCAAAGCAAACAGCAAACCAGACTCACAAATGGCTGAGATTTTGGAATTAATAATCTGTAATTTAAAAAACTATAATTAAAAGGATAAAAGTGTTTTTGTTTTAAAATTTTTAATGTTTATTTATTATTGAGAGAGACGGAGAATGAGAGAAAGAGAGAGAGAGAGAGAAAGAACAGAGGAGGGTCAGAAAGAGAGGGAGACAAAGAATCCAGAGCAGGCTCTAGGCTTTGAGATATCAGCACAGTCTGACATGGAGCTCAAACCCACGAGCCATTAGATCATGACCTGAGCCAAAGTCAGACCCTTAACCAATAAAGCCACCCAGGTGCCCCAATAGGTTAAGAGTTTGAATGGAAAGTGTGAACATGCAAGAATAAATGGATAATGTAAGCACAGAAACAGAAGCTTAAAGAAATAATCAAAAAGATATACTACAAAAAATACTGTAGCAGTGTGGAGAATGTCATTGATAGGCTCATCAGTAGACTGGAAAAGACCAAGGAAAGAATCAGTGCATGTGAAGATATGTAAAAGAAAAAAAAATTTCCAGGACTGAGAAGTCAAGAAAACAAAACAAAACAAACAAAATAAACAGACTACCCAAGAAATGTGGGACAATTATAAAAGGTATAACATATATAAAGTGGGACTACCAGAAGAAGAAGCAAGCAAGCAAGAAACAGAGGTGTTTGAAGTAATATTAGTGAATAATTTTCCCAAATTAATGGCAAATAGAGATATATGCCATATGTAAAGATTGGAATGCTCAATATTTTTAATATGTCAACTGCCTCCAATGATCTATAGAATCAAAGCAACCTCAGAAAAATTTCATTTTTTAAATTAACATGTGCATTCTAAATTTATGGGTAATAAAAGAAACTATAAGTGTGGAAACAATTTAAAAAATAAAACCAAAGTTGGTGTATAAACTCTTATTGATTTCAAGGCTACTATATGTATACAGTAATTAAGAAAATGTTGCATTGGCAAAAGGATTGATTATATGATCAATTTATCTGAATACTCACACAATTTACTCAATTGAATTTTGAAAGTATTTTCAAGGTTGTTCAATGGGGTAAAGGCCTTCCAACAAACTGTGTTGAAAAAAATAGTATAAACATGAAAAACCACCAATGTTGAGCCCTACCTCACAGCACACACACAAATGAATTATAATTAGAGGTGATCATAGGTGTGGACATTAAAGATAAACTATAAAGCTTCTAAATGAAAACTTTAAAGCATATCTTTGCAATTTTAAGGTAGACAAAATCTATCAGAAAGAACACAAAATCAATAATCATAAATGAATAAAATTCATCACTTGATTTCATTAAAAAACTTGTTAGAAAAATGAAAATATCAACCACAGACTGGGAAAAATATTCACAATCCACATAGCTGAAAAATTATTCATATGCAGTATATATAATGAATATGTGCGAATCAACAATAAAAGAAAACAACTCAATAAAATGTCAAAAGAATGAATAAATCGTTCATAAATAAGATATGCAAGAGCTAGTAAGCACATTGAAACATATATTTGTCAACAGGCAAATACAAATTACATATCTATCAATAATTACTCTGAATGTAAATGGACTAAAGCTTCCAATCAAAAGATATAGGGTGTCAAAATGAATAAAAATAGAGAGGAGCCAAGATGGTGGAGAGGAAGGGAGCTCTGTAAACTTCGTCTGCCCCATTGATCGAACTGAGAAGGACACTACTCTCATCTGCAAGAGCCGAAGGAGAAAATATGGACTCCAGAAGGAAGAGAACATGAAGGATACCTGAGTGAGTGAGTGCAAACTGGGGAGATTGGAAAACGGGCAAGCCTGAGACGGGCAGGAGTGGTGGGAGCCCCAGCCCAACACAGGGCAAGCACACGGAGCCTGAGAGACAAAGGGAAGAGACAGAGAGACTGAACACGCTCATAGTACTGTCTCTGTGGAAGAGGTAAAGAACACTTAGCTGTGCTTGGAGAGAGAAGCTCACTCTATAGATAACCACTGAGTAACCTAAATCCCGAACCCAGGTGGCGCAAGGGAAAAGAACAGCTTCCAGTCCAGCGCCATCTTGGCAAGGAGTCAGCGGCCACGGCAGTGGCGGTGTCAGGGGTGCTCACTTCAACCTCGGTTTTGGGAGTGAGAGCACGCACCTCATTTCCACGGCACATCTTGCCCCCAGCATTAGCCACGCAAACCCTGAATCCCGGGTGCCAACAGGGAAAAAATACCCCGACCTCTGCGCAATCCCGGCAAGGAGTTGGTTAGAGACCTGGGTGTGCGTGCAGGCTGCAGGAGCTCCCAGCTCATTTCCAGCAGCTCCCGGCACCACCAGCAACAGCTGTGCACTCATTCCTCCCCTAACACTTAAACGCAATCCCAGCTCGGGGTTGGGTCTGTGACTGTGCACACTTCACCTCCTGCTGCGCACCTTGCCTCAGGCAGGGGCAGCTGAAATCCCTGCCTGAGCCTAGACAAACCGATTCCTTCCCCTAAGAAGCCAGCCACCAAAGCAAACTCTCATCTGTGGTAGCATAAAAATGCATGGACTGGAACTTTGAACAGAGGTGGGCCTGGAAAATACAACTCGGCTCAACTGCAACACAAGGAGATCGGACTCATTAGAGTGGCCTACAGTTCATAGTTCAGCGGAGCTAGGTGTGCCACCTATCTAATCTCTGCAGACACCAAGGCAGAACCTCTGAGAGCAGCCTCCAAGACCTAGCATATCAAACCATGCCTATCAACAAGGGGGAGCTGCTGACTTTTCTTGGGTTTTTTTAAATAAATGTTTTCTTTTTTTTCTTCATTTTTTTTTCTTTTCTCACTTTTCTGTACGTATTTTCTGTTATTATTACTTTTTTAACTTAAATTTTTTAAAATTTTTACTCCTTATTTTTCTTTCTCCTTTCTCCCTTTTTTTTTTTTTTTTACCTTCTTGCAATCCAGATATATTCTCCTATATCTCATCCCTACCTCTCCCCTCAACTGGTCATACACTTTTAGACTGTCCACTGTCCTTTGTTGTCTCTGACGCCCTTTATTTTTTTTTTCTATTTCTTTTCTTCTTCTCCTCTTTTCATCTCTTTCCTCTCCATTCTCTTTATTTTCTTTCCCCCTTTTAATGTGTTTGTTTGTTTGATTTGTCTGTGCGTTTGTGTGTTACTGTTCCCTCTGTGTTTGTCTGTCTGTTTTCCTTCTTAGGGCTACACCAAGAAACAAGCCAAAGTGTGCATGACAGCGAGTCCCAAATATTGCCGAGTAGGGAAATAAAATATTCAAAGGCACAACAAGAGAAACTGAGATACACCATTAAAAAAATATTTCCTGAAACTGTAGGAACAGGAGTCTGACCTAACAGACGCCATGACAGGCTTTGTTTCCCCCTCTAAACTAGGTCTAAAGGTCAGTCTCTCCAGAACTATTAGGTGGAGGTTACACATTGCCCGAGGCAAGAGAGACTACCCTTGTAATACCCTTAACATTCCTAAGGGCAGGCCTAGAAATAGAAGCTATAGGTAATCAGTTATTGCCTAAGGCTAGTCACACCCTACTTGAGGGTCCTGGGTCCTGGGTCTACTCTGTGACTGGTTAACACTCTAAAGGTTGTAATTGGATAAACCTGCTGTCAATAATACTCTGTAATAATAATTGGATCACTGTACCTATGCAACAATTTCCTGAAACTCCCCCTTCCCAAACTCATAAAAATCCTACCCCACCTTTGTTTGGGACTCACTCTCAGCATGGATCCACCACACCTGTAAAGTCTGTGAGCCCGAGTTTAGGCCCCAGCAAGCCTAAACCCGTAATAAAGCCCTTTGCTTTTACATGCGTGGTTCACCCTCACTGGCAGTCTCTGGTTTTTGGGGGTGATATTAAAATCTGGGCAAAACAAAATGACAGGCCCTGGACAGTCAATAAGTCGCCTTTAACAAAGAAATATTAACAGGTGCACAGTGCACAATGAGCTTTCTAAAGCTGACAAGAGACAGAAAACTAGCAAAAATGACAAAACGAAGGAACTCTACCCTGAAGAACCTCCAGGAGGAAGTCACAGCAACAGAACTGCTCAAGGCAGATCTAGACAACATACCAGATCAAGAATTTAAAAAACTTGTCATAAAATTAATTGCTGGGGTTGAGACAAGCATCAAAGAATCAACTGAGACAATCACTAGGCACTTTGAAAATAGGTGTGATGAGTTAAAAAAGGCTATAGATGGGGTGAATAACAAACTGGAGGCAGCCACCTCAAGGATTGACAAGGCAGAGAGAAGAATAGATGAATTAGAAGATATAGTTATGGCAAAAGAGGAAGCTGAAAAAAAGAGAGAGAAATTAATCCAGGAGCAGGAAAGGAGAATTCGAGATCTGAGTGATACAATCAAGTGGAACAACATCCGGCTCATAGGAATTCCTGAAGAGGAAGACAGAGAGAAAGGGCCTGAAGGGATACTAGACCAAATTATAACTGAGAATTTCCCAAATCTGGGAAAAGAAATAGACATTCAAATTCAAGAGGCACAAAGAACCCCCTTAAGACGTAATTTGAATCGGCCTTCGGCAAGACATATCATAGTGAAACTGGCAAAATATAAAGATAAAGAAAGAATACTGAAAGCAGCTAGGGAGAAAAGGGCCCTCACATACAAAGGGAAACCTATCAGAGTGGTGACAGACCTATCGAATGAAACTAGGCAGGCCAGGAAGGAATGGCAGGAAATCTTCAATGTAATGAACAGAAAAAACATGCAGCCAAGAATACTCTACCCAGCAAGCCTGTCTTTCAAAATAGAAGGAGAGATAAAAAGTGTTCCCAAATAAACAAAAATTGAGAGAACTCATGACCACCAAACCAGCCCTACATGAAATCCTAAGAGGGACTCAATAAGGGAAATTTTGCAAATAATACAAGGTGCCAGAGACCCCACTATAAACATGAACTCTAGGGAGAACACAATGACTCTAAACCCACATTTCTCAATAATAACACTGAATGTAAATGGACTGAATGCTCCAACCAAACGACACAGGGTAGCAGAATGGATAAAAAAAAAAAAAAACATCTCTTTGCTGTCTGCAAGAGACTCATTTTCGACCATAAGGCACCATCAGGTTGAATGTAAAGGGATGGAGAAATATCTATCATGTGACTGGAAGCCAAAAGAAAGCTGAAGTAGCCATACTTATATCAGACAAACTGGACTTTACATTAAAGGCAGTAACAAGAGATGAAGAAGGACATGATATAATAATTACAGGATCTCTCCATCAGGAAGAGCTAACAATTATAAATATCTATGAACCAAATTTGGGAGTGCCCGAATACATAAAACAATTAATCAGAAAGAAACCATCTTAATGACAAAAATGTGCAAATTGCAGGGGAGTTTAATACTCCACTGACAGCAATGGATAGATCAACCAGACAGAAAATCACTAAAGAAACAATGGACCTGAATTACACATTGGGACAGATGGAACTGATAGATATATTAAGAACTCTACTTCCTGAAGATAAGAAATTCACCATCTTTTCATGTGCACATGGCACATTCTCCAAGACTGATCACATACTGGGGGATAAAGCAGCCCTCCATAAGTATAAACAAATAGAAATCATACCATGCACACTTTCTGATCACAATGCTATGAAACTTGAAATTAACCACAGAAAAAAGTCTGGAAAACCTCCAAAAATGTGGAGGTTAAAAACCGTCCTAATAAAGAATGATTGGGTTAATCAGGCAATTAGAGAAGAAATTTAAAAAATATATGGAAACCAACGAAAACGAAAATACAACAATCCAAAATCTCTGGGATGCAGCAAAGGCAGTCCTAAGAGGAAAATATACTGCAATCCAGGCCAATCTCAACAAACTAGAAAAAGCGCCAATTCAAAATTTAACAGAGCACCTACTGGAACTAGAAGAGAAGCAGTAAGAGCACCCCAAATCCAGCAGAAGAAAAGAAATAATGAACATCAGGGCAGAAATAAACAATATAGATTCCAAAAGAACAGTTGAGCAGATTAATGAAACCAAGAGTTGGTTCTTTGAAAAAATAAACAAATCGATAAATCTCTAGCCAGGCTCCTCAGAAAGAAAACAGAGAGCACCCAGATAGACAAAATCATGAATGAAAAAGGATCCACTACAACCAATCTCTTAGAAATACAAGCAATCATCAGAGATTACTATGAAAAATTATATGCCAACAAACTGGACAACACAGAAGAAATGGACAAATTCCTAAATGCATATGCACTGCCAAAATTCAAATGGGAAGAGCTAGAAAGCATGAATAGACCAATAACCAGTGAAGAAATCGAATCTGTTTTCAAAAATCTCACAACAAATAAGAGCCCAGGGCCAGATGGCTTCCCAGGGGAATTCTCCCAGACATTTAAAGCAGAGCTCATATGCATTCTTCTCAAACTATTCCAAACAATAGAAATAGAAGGAAAACTTCCAAACTCATTCTACGAAGCCAGCATCACCTTGATATCCAAACCAGACAGAGACCCAGCCAAAAAGAGAACTACAGACCAATATCCCTAATGAATACAGATGCAAAAATACTCAACAAGATACTAGCAAATCGAATTCAACAGAATATAAAAAGAATTATCCATCATGATCAAGTGGGATTCATTCCTGGGTGACAGGGCTGGTTTAATATTCACAAATCCATCAATGTGATCCATCACATTAACAACAGAAAAGATAAAAACCATAGGATCCTGTCGATAGATGCAGAAAAAACATTGGACAAAATACAGCACCCTTTCTAAATAAAATCCCTGGAGAAAGTCGGAATAGAAGAAATTTACCTAAACATTATAAAAGCAGTTTATGAACAGCCCACAGCCAATATTATCCTCAATGGGGAAAAACTGAGAGCTTTCCCCCTGAGATCAGGACCATGAAAGGAATGTCCACTCTCACCACTGCTGTTAAACATAGTGCTGGAAGTCCTAGCATCCGCAATCAGACAACAAAAGGAAATAAAAGGCATCAGAATTGGCAAAGAAGAAGTCAAACTTTCCCTTTTTGCAAATGACATGATACCCTTACATGGAAAACCCAATTGACTCCACCAGAAGCCTTCTAGAACTGATTAATGAAATCAGTAAAGTTGCAGGATACAAAATCAATGTACAGAAATCAGTTGCATTCCTATACACCAAAAATGAAGCAGCTGAAAGAGAAATCAAGAAACTGATCCCATTCACGATTGTATGAAAAACTATCAAATACCTAGGAGTAAACCTAACCAAAGATGTAAAAGACCTCTATGATGAAAACTATAGAAAACTTATGAAAGAGATTGAAGAAGACACCAGGAAATGGAAAAACATTGCCTG
>NC_043717.1:64971834-64975557 GCF_006229205.1 Suricata suricatta | reverse complement strand
ATTCACGATTGTATGAAAAACTATCAAATACCTAGGAGTAAACCTAACCAAAGATGTAAAAGACCTCTATGATGAAAACTATAGAAAACTTATGAAAGAGATTGAAGAAGACACCAGGAAATGGAAAAACATTGCCTGTTCATGGATCAGAAGAATAAACATTGTGAAAATGTCATTACTACCCAAAGCAATCTACACATTCAATGCAATCCCCATCAAAATTGCACCAACATTCTTCTCAAAGCTAGAACAAACTATCCTCAAATTCGTATGGAACCAAAAAAGTCCCCGAATAGCCAAAGTTATATTGAAGAAGAAAACCAAAACGGGAGGCATCACAATCCCAGACTTTAGCCTCTACTACAAAGCTGTCATCATCAAGACAGCATGGAATTGTCACAAAAACAGACACATAGACCAATGGAATAGAATAGAGAACCCAGAACTGGGCCCACAAATTTACGGTCAATTAATTTTTGACAAAGTAGGAAGGAGTATGCAATGGAAAAAAGACTGCGTCTTTAGCAGGTGGTGCTGGGAAAACTGGACAGCAACATGTAGAAGAATGAAACTAGACCAGTCTCTTACACCATACACAAAAATAAGATCAAAATGGCTGAAGGACCTGAATGTGAGACCAATGGCAAGGGAAATGAGAGCAAAACTGAACTCTTGGGACTTAATCAAGATAAAAAGCTTCCGCACTGCAAAGGAAACAATCAATAAAACTAATATGTAACTGAAAGAATGGGAAAAAATAGTTGCAAATGGCATATCAGGTAAAGCGCTAGTATCTAAAATCTACAAGGAACTCACCAAACTTCACACCCACAAAACAAATAACCCAGTGAAGAAATGGACAGCAGACATGAACAGACACTTCTCCAAAGAGGACATCCAGATGGCCTACAGGCACATGAAACGATGCTCAACATCACTCATCATCAGGGAAACACAAATCAAAACTACACTGAGATACCACCTCACACCAGTCAGAGTGGCTAAAATGAACAAATCAAGAGACTATGGATGCTGGCAAGGGTGTGGAGAGACGGGCACCCTCCTACACTGTTGGTGGGAATGTAATCTGGTGCAGCCCCTCTGGAAAACAGTGTGAATGTTCCTCAAAAAACTAACCATAGAACTCCCTTATGACCCCGCAATAGCCCTGCTAGGGATTTACCCAGGAGATACAGAAATGCTGAGGCATAAGAGCACATGTACCCCAATGTTCATAGCAGCAATGTCAACAATAGCCAAAACATGGTAAAAGCCTAAATGTCCATCACCTGATAAGTGGATCAAGAAGATGTGGTATATATTCACGATGGAGTACTACATGGCAATGAGAAAGAATGAAATCTTGCCATTTGTAGGAAAGTGAATGGACCTTGAGGGTGTCATGCTAAGCGAAATAAGTCAGGCAGAGAAAGACACATACCATATGGTTGCACTCATAGGTCTAACAGGAAATTTTCAGAATGATCTAGCTTTAAGAAAAGCAAGCAGTTAGTAGTGCTTATGAAAAATTGATTCAGTATCTAATGGATAGTTGATGCCTGTCACAACACAGCATTTTATGTACTGTTAAGTGAAACTGTAATACAATCTAAGTTTATTTTGGGAGTGTTTGCTGTATCATTGGATTTAATGAAATGTTTAGAGGTGCAGTAGGCAGGACTTTGAGTAGATAATGAAAGAAAATGCAAAATGCTAATTGATTCATGATGTGGTTTCATCTTAGCTTGGGCAAACCATGCAGTATTTAATACATAGTAGCAGAATATTTACTATTGAAGCTTGAAAAGATGTGAGTTCTTTGTGTGCAATCTTTCATTTATGCATGTGAGAGGGTTTTCTTTTTTTAATATTTTTACACTGTAGTACTTGTTTTCCTTGGGGTGTTTGCTTATTTAATGCATTCCGTCAAGGACAGAAATCACATGCTGTCTTTTTTTTTCCCATAGGAAGTGTGTCTTGGATTTTTCCCTTATTATTTTCTTTACTTTTTTTTTCTTTTTTCCTCTTCTTTTTTTGGTGGTGGGGGTGGTTATGTTTAAATGAAGTTGCTTTTACAAAACCGAAGACTTAACCATCCATTTCCTACATAAAAGGTAGCTACTTTTTTGCATGGACCTCAAGCATATTGTAGTGTAGAGGTGGAATTTAAGGAAAGGTATTAAGCAGGCTGTGTTGTAGCTCATGAACAGGTAATAAATTGTATCATGTTTCTTGAATGTATCATAGATAAGCTGCTATATAACGATTGCCACTTCAGATAGCTGTGAAATTAGGTGATTAACTAGTTGTTACTTAATCTTCTAATTTCTGTATAAGTCTTATTACATGAAACAGAAGTTGGTGTTCTGATTTTTTAGTTTGCTTTTCTGTTTGGAGTGTCATTGTAACTACTGTATTGTAAATGATTGAAAATAATTGCATATGTTAAAAAAATATGAAACTTTATAAAGTAAAAAAAATAAAATAAAAATTAATGAAAGAAAAAAACTGTGAGATTTAAGAAACAAAAGAAATGAATAAAGGAGAGAGAGACAGAGGCAAATCTAGAAACAGGGTCTCTTAACTATAGAGAAGACACTGTTGGTTACCAGAGGAAAGGGAGTGGGGGAATGGGTTACTTAGGTGATGGGAATTAAAGAGTGCACTTTTTGTCATAAGTAACAGTTGTTATATGCAAGTGTTGGATCACTATATTGTACACCTAAAACCAATATTACACTGAATGTTAACTAACTGGAATTAAATAATAATTTTTAAAAAATAATAGCTGCATAAAACAAAACAAAAAAGTGAAACAACAACAACAACAACGAGCTATCTTGATGGAAGGCAGAAAGACACACAAAAGATTACATGCCATATATTTAAATGTATATGAAATTGGGAATATGTGTCAGTAATATAGATGTAGATTTTAGATCAATATAGATGCCTGGGACAGAGGATGGAAAGAATATCTTCTTAAAAGGAGATAGACTATAAAAACACCCAAAGGAATTTTATAAAGTGATATAGATTTTATGCATTATTATTGTGGTGATGAGTGCATGGCTACATATATTTGTCAAATTGATAAAATTTTTCCACTTAAAATCTGGGTGTTTTACAGTATATAAAATTTATCTCAATATATAAAAGACTAAAACTTAGATGTTAAAAAGCTACAGTTTCTATTCTTTATTCTAAATAAATAATTAATTATAAGGAAGGTCGTTCTAGTTGTTTTTTATAAAGGAGAATATGTGTTTTGAAAGATCTATATGTTTCTTTTCTTTTGAATTTATATTATAGAATTCAGAGCTTAGATCTAAGGACTAGTCTCGAAAGAAGATGATTTGGGGGAAATTTTTATATTCCATTCATAAACTAGAATGAAAACCAATGGTTTATACCTGTAGTGTTAGTTATACCAGCCACGCCAGGGCCTAAACTTTACATCATGAAATGGACTTAATCCCTTGAATCACATTTCCTCTTGGTGTAATATCCCTTAATTTGCTTTCTAAGCAGGGTATATGTTTCATTACTTTCATCTCAAAAACAGATGATTCCTTAAAAATTTTTTACTGTTTTTATTTAGAGAGAGAGAGAGAGAGAGAGAGAGAGAGAGAGAGAGAGAGAGAGAGAGAGAGAGAGAGAGAGAGAGAGAGAGAGAGAGAGAGAGAGAGAGAGCACGAGAGGGGGAGGGGGAGAGAGAGAGAG
>NC_043717.1:64960639-64971734 GCF_006229205.1 Suricata suricatta | reverse complement strand
GAGCCAAAGTCGGATGCTTAACCAACTGAGCCACCCAGGCGCCCTAAAAAATGGATGATTCTTTAAATCACATTCAAGAAAATGTAAAATGCTAAGTCCCAGCCTCAGTAAAATGGATGGAAATATTTGTATAACTTGCATAATATGGGACTATAATGATTAAGCAGTAATGTCTGTAGCCATGGTTGCCTGAGGATGTTAACAATATTACTCTAAGAGTGAAGTGATGCTGTAAAATTGAGACTTCTCCAAGGGAGATGATATTCTTCAAGCCAAAAAATGGCTTTTGGTCTCCATAAATGAGCATTAAAAAACGTTCATGAATACCACAGATATAATTTAGCAGAACCAATGAAAGAAACTTAGAACTCTTAGGTTGTAGAGAAAGAACCTCTATTTTTATCTTTCATTGACACTGATCTATAAAGACCACATTTTGAGCAAATGTACACATGAGCACTAACTCTTGCTCATTAGGGCATGAAGCAATGAGTCCTTTGAGAGCAGACAAAATGATAATGAAATAATGGTTTTTGAACTTCTATTATGTGCCAGGCTCTATTCCAAGTATTTTATAAACATTAACTCATTTAATCTGTTGAAGTGGGTTCTGATTTTATTAACTGCTTTTTATTTTCATTTATTTATTAAATAATTTTTAATGTTTGCTTATTTTTGAGAGAGGCAGAGTGTGGTCAGGGAGATGTAGAAAGAAAGGGAGACACGGAATCCAAACAGACTTCAGGCTCTGAGCTGTCAGCACAGCTCAAATTTGAGTGGGGCTCAAATTCACAGACTGTGAGATCATGACCTGACCTTAAGTCTTATGCTCAACAGACTGAGCTACTCAGGGGCCCCTAACAACGGCTTTTTAGAGATTAGACCTTTGAGACTCATAGAGTTTGAGAAACTTGAACCTATCACTGAACATATGAGACATCTTCTAAATAAGGAAGACTGGAAAAGAAGATCCAAAAACCATACTAATAATTTTCCCAAGTTATTAAGGAAAAGACATGAGAGACAGATACAAGAGGAGCTGCATTCGATTATAGGTATTAACAATGCTTTTAAAATTAATTTTAATTGTTGCTGTAACAAATTACCAGAAATATAACAACTTAAAGTGACAATTTTTTAAATGTCACAGTTCGCATAGGTCAGAAGTCCAAGTGGGCTCAACTAAGTTCTCTGCTTAGGATATCACAAGGCCAAAATCAGGGTGTTACAAAACCTAGGCTCTTATCTGCAGGGTATGGGGGGAGAATCTGATTCCAAGCTCACTCAAGTTGCTGGAAGAATGCAGTCCCATAATGTTGTAGAATTGAAGTCCCAAGTCCCCAGATAGCTATAAGGTGGAATTATTCTCAGCTCCTAGAATATACCAACATTCCTTGGTTCATGGCCTCCTTCATCTTCAAAGCCAGCAACGGTTTGTTGATTTCTTCTTGTGTGTTGAATCTCACTGACTTCCACCTCTGAACTTCTTCTGACACCAGCAGGAGCTCTCCACATTAGAAGCTTTTATCTAACTGGGTCAGGCCCACACAGATAATATACAGATCTTAAGGTCAAATGGATTGGAACTTTATGTATGTATGTGTGTGTATATATATTTTATTGTATATATGCACTTTATGTATATGTATATAGTATATATGTACTTTGTGTGTGTGTGTGTGTGTGTGTGTGTATGTGTGTGTGTATGACATTAGCTAACATTCAGCTGTTAAGTTTCTCAAATTCCAATGTGCTCTTTGTTTGGGGTTAATACCCTTGATTCATCACTTATATACAACATCCAGTGCTTATCCCAACAAGTGCCTTCTTCAATGCCCATCACCCATTTCACCACTCCCCTGCCTCCACATGAACCATCAGATTGTTCTCTGTATTCAACAGTCTCTTATGGTTTGCCTCCCTCTCTATTGGAATCTATTTTTCCCCTTCCCTTTCCCTATGTTCTTCTGTTAAGTTTCTCAAGTTCTATATATGAGTAAAAACATGATATCTGTCTTTCTCTGGCTGACTTATTTCACTTAACATAATACTTTCTAGTTCCATCCACGTTGTGCAAAATGGCAGGATTTTTTCTTTCTCATTGCCAATTAGTATTCCATTGTATATATAAACCACATCTTTTTTATCCATTCATCAGTTGATGGACATTGGGCTCTTTCCATCATTTGGCTATTGTTGAAAGTGCTGGAATAAACATTGGGGTAAATGTGACACCATGCAATAGAACTCTTGTATTCTTTGGAAATATTCCTAGTAGAGCTATTGCTGGTCATAGGTAGTTCTATTTTTAATTTTTCAAAAAATTAAGTAAAATTAAATTTAACTTAATTGAAAATTAAATGTACCAGTTTGCCTTCCCACCAACAGATCAAGAGGATTCCCATTTTCCACATCATTGCCATCATCTGTTATTTCCTGAGTTGTTAATTTTAACCACTCTGACCTATGTGAGGTGATATTTCATTGTGGGGTTTTTTTGTATTTATTTGATGATGAGTGGTGCTGAGCACCTTTTCATGTGTCTGTTTGCCATCTGGATATCTATTTTGGAGAAGTTCTTTTTCATGTCTTCTGCCCATTTCTTCACTGGATTATTTGTTTTTCAGGGGTGGAGTTCTTCATAGATTTGGGGTACTAATTCTTTATCTGTTATGTCATTTGCAACTATGTTTTCCCATTCTATCAGTTGCCTTTTAGTTTTCTTGATTGTTTCCTTTACAGTGCAGAAGGTTTTTATTCTGATGAGGTCTCAATAGTTCAGTTTTGCTTTTATTTCACATGCCTTCACAGATATGTTGAGTAAGAAATTGCTGCAGCTAGGTCAAACAGGTTGTTTCCTGCTTTCTCCTCTAGGGTTTTGATTATTTCTTGCCTCACATTTAGGTCTTTCATCCATTTTGAGTTTATTTTTGTGTATGGTGAAAGAATGTGGTCCAGTTTCATTCTTCTACATGTTGTTGTCCAGTTTTCCTAGCACCATTTGCTAAAAGCAGACTTTTTTCCATTGGATACATTTTCCTGCTTTGTTAAATATTAGTTGGCCATACATTTGTGGGTCCAATTCCAGGTTTTCCATTTTATTCCATTGGTCTATGTGTCTGTTTTTGTGCCAGTACCATACTGTCTTGAGGATTATAGCATTGGACCTTTAATTATGTTTGTAAAATCTTCCACAACAGTGTCTAGGTTAGTGTTTGCTAAGGGACAAAGACCTTGGTAGAAGATTTTTAGAATTCTACCTACCACACCATTGGTTCTGGTTACTTCAATATCTCTACACAAGATAAAGTAGAGGTGATGGAAGTAAATGTAGAAATAAGGGACATAATGACTACAATAAGCATATAATTTTAAATAATAATCTTTAACAAAGTAGGAACATGTATTATATTTTCTAAAGTAGATATTGCCAAGAATAAAAAGCTGTCACAAGGAAAGGATATGCCAATTAAACACTCTTAGAAGGGCACATTTTCCCTCTTTCTCTTGACTTTTTAAAAATTGAAGTATAGGTGGAGGGCTAAAAATGGCAGAGAAGTAGGGGGCTCCTTACTTCCTGCCCATATCTCTCAAATAAAAAGGGCTGAAACCAAAGGTCTCTGAACCCCAAGAGTCTGGAAGGAAAGGAAATGGAGTATATTAGGAAGACAGCCTCATAGGTGGGTGATTGTGGACTGGGGGAGATCCGGGAAACAGAGGTGTGGAGGGGAGGGATACCCTTCTGTGTAGAGACAAAGGGAAGGGAAAGAGTGGCTGGGGAAATGTAAGATTGTATCTGGACAAGAGAAAAACATCACACTGGGATGGAGAAGGACCCTACCATCCCATCTCTATCTGCGGGGCTTTCTTTGAACTGAGGCTGGTTGCCCTGTTCCCGCACCTGGGGATGAGGAGAGTCCTCATGGTAGTACCTCAGAGGTGCAAGTGGCACCAAGAGGAACCTGTACCATGCCCTGAAGTGCTCATGGGTTTAAATTTCGGGTGGCATTATTGATGCTCACAGTGTGAGAGCTTGGAATGCAGCTGAGTGTGGGGCATAGGAGATGACCCATTTTATCTCTGTCTGTGGCGCAGTGAGGACAGATGCAAAGGAGTGATTTGGGCACCAGATATGTGGAGAAGGTACTGAGGGGTCACCATTTTTCTCTCCACAACCACCAAGGTGGGGCCTCCAGGATTGGTCCACAGGGCCCACAGTGGAGGAGGGACCTGCCTACACTAAACCACTCCTATCAACGCTGGGTAGTTGCTTATCTACTGGAGCTGGATAGATGTTGCAGAAACAGACAGCACCCTTCCCCAGACCAGTCCTGCTGCATTACCCGGATTAACTCTAGGTCAATTCTTGCTATTCAGATATATTCTCCCTTTTCTCCTTATCTCTTCCCTCCTCTAGGCTGGTTACTCTGTTATTGGTTTGCTTAAACAGACATATTTCATTCATCCTGTTGATGCATGTTTCCCATTCCCATCTTTACTTTCCATTCTTTCCCTCTGGAATAATCAGGCTATATAGTTTCTCTGGGTAACGTTATCTTTATTTCTTTCTCCTCGCCTCTTTCTGTAGTCTCCTTTTTCTCTTTGGATTAAGCCTTTTATTCTCCCTGCCTGGTCGGTGTTCATTTTCTCTTTCTTCCCATCCCTGTCATTTCTCTCTGGATATGTTATTCCATCAACACTGCCTCCACCTTGCTCTTTATATGTAGCTGAAATTTCTGGTTTTATGCTTTAAGACTGTCCTTTGTTTTTTAGGTTTTGTTTTGCTTTTGTCTGTTTGCTTGTTTGTTTGATTTGTTTGTGCATTTGCATGGTCTCATTCCCTGTTCTTGTTTCCATCTGTTTTCCTTTCCAGAGTTATTTCAAAGAAAAAACCAAAGCACACATGATGGAGAGTCCAAAACATCTTTAAAAGTAGGAGATAAAATGATCAAACACACAACAAGAAAGATCAAGTGACACCCTTCAAAAAAATTCTTGAATGGCCAGGCTCTGGACAGTGTATGAGCCTCCTTTACTAGAGCAGTAATTGCTGGGGCAAAGCACATAACAAGCTTAAAAAATTTACAAGAAAAAGAAAGGTATCCAAAAGACAAAATGGAAGAATACTCCTCAAAATAAATTCCAGGAAGAAGTGAGAGGTAATGAATTGATCAAAGCACATATAAGAAACATAACTTAATAAGAATTCAGAATAATACTAATAAAATTAATCACCGGGATTGAGAATGGCATAGAAGACAGCAGAGACTTCATTGCTGCAAAGATCATGGATCTTAAAAATAGCTATGACGAATTAAAAAATGGTATAAATGAGGTGCAAAATAAAATGGAGGCAGCCACTGAGCAGACTGAAGAGGCAGAGAGGATAACAGGTAAATTCGATAAAATTATGGAAAAAAAGGAAGATAAATTGATCCAGTTGCATGAAAAGAGAATTCGAGAACTGAGCAATAAAATCAAAGAGAACAATATATGTATCATAAGAATTCCAAAAGAAGAAGAGAGAGAAAGGGGCTGAAGGGGTACTTGAACAAATCATAGACAAGAACTTCCCCAACCTAGGGGAAAAAAGAGATATTGAAATACAAGAGGCACAGAAAACTCCCCTCAGACACAAGTTGAATTGATATTCTGCACAACGTATCACAGTGAACCTGGCAAAATACAAAGATAAAGAGAAAATTCTGAAAGCGGCTACGGATAAAGGGGACTTAACATAGAAAGTTAGACACAAATTGGTAATAGCAGACTATCTGCTGAAACTTGTCAGGCCAGGAATGGCAGGAAATCTTCAATGTGATAAACAGGAAAAATATGCAGCCAAAAACCCCTTATCCTGCAAGCTTGTCATTCAAAATAGGAGAGATAAAGGTTTTCCCAAACAAACAAAAACTGAAGGAATTCATCAAAGCTAAACCAGCCCTACAAGAGAACCTAAAGGGAACTCTATGAGGGAAATGTTGCAATGACCACAATGTACCAGAGACGCCACTACAAGCATGAATACGACAGAGAACACAAAGACTCTAAACCCATATTTTTCAATAATAACATTTAATATAAATGGACTAAATGCTCCAATAAAAAGGCATAAGGTATCAGAATGGATAGAAAAAACATGACCCATCTATTTGCTGTCAACAAGAGACTCATTTTAGACCTGAAGACACCTTCAGATTGAAAGTGAAAGGATGGAGAACTATCTGTCATGGGACTGGAAGTAAAAAAAAAAAAATATGGAGTAGCCATATTTATATCGAACAAACTGGACTTTAAGGTTAAGTCAGTAAGAAGAGATGAAGAAAGACATTATATAATAATTACAGGGCCTATCCATCAGGAAGAGCTGACTATTATCAATGTCTTTGCACCAAATTTGGCAGTACCTAAATATATAAAACAATGAATTACAAACATAAGCGATCTTATTGACAGAGATGTGTTAATTGCAGGAGACTTAAATACTCATGTTACTGCAGTGCATAGATCAACTAGACAGAAAATCACTAAAGAACTAATGGACCTGAAAGACACATTGGTCCAGATAAACTTGACATACATATTTAGAACTCCACAGCAAAAAGCTATGGAATTCAGTTTCAAGATAGATCACATACAGGGTTCAAAAAGCAACCATCAATGAATATAAACAAAGTGACGTCATACCATGGACATTTTCAGGTCACAAAGCTATGAAACTTGAAATAAACCACAGGAAGAAGTCCGGAAAACCTCCAGAAGTGTGGAAGTTAAAGAATATCCTACTAAATAACGAATGGGTCAACCAGACAATTAGAGAAGAAATTTAAAAATATAGAGAAACAAAACAAAATGAAAACACAACAAACCAAACTCTTTGGGATGCAGCAAATGCAGTCCTGAGAGGAAAATACATTACAATCTGGGCCTATCTCAATAAACTAGAAAAAACACAAATACAAAATCTAAGAGCACACCTAAAGGAACTAGAAGCAGAGCAAAAAGAATACCCCAAACCCAGCAGAAGAGAAATAATGAAGACCAGGGCAGAAAAAAAAAAAACAATATAAAAAAATTTTTTTTAAAAGCTAAGAAAACAGTTGAACAGATCAATGAAACCAAGAGTTAGTATTTTTTGGGGAAAAAAAAACCAAACAAAAAACAAACTCGAGAAATCTCTAGCCAGGCTTCTCTAAAAGAAAAGAGAGAGCACCCAGTTGACAAACTTATGAATGAAAATAGATCTATTACAACCAATTCCTGAGAAACACAAGCAATTATCAGGGAATAGTATGAAAAATTATATGCCAATAAACTGGACAACCTAGAAAAATGGGCAAATTTCTAACCCCCCCCACCCTACCAAAACTCAAATGGGAAGAGATAGAAAATTGAAACAGACCCTTAACCAGGAAAGAAATTGGATCAGTTATCAAAAATCTCCCAACAAACAGGAGCCCTTGGCCAAATGGCTTCCCTGGGGAATTCTACCAGACATTTAAAACTGAATTAGTGCCTATTTTTCTCAAGCTATTCCAAAAAATAGAATGGAAGGGAAATTTTTTGACTCATTCTATGAAGGCAGCATCACTTTTATTTCCAAACCAGAGAGAGATCTAGTAAAAAAAGAGAACTACAGTCTAATATTCCTGATGAAAATTGATGCAAAAATTCTCAACAAGATACTAGCAAATCAAATTCAACAGCCTATAAAAAAATTATTCACCATGATCAAATGGGATTCATTCTTGTGTTACAGGGCTGGTTCAATATTGCCAAATCAATCAATGGGACACATCACGATATCAAAAGAAAAGATAAGCACCATATGATCCTGTCGATAGATGCAGAAAAAGCACTTGACAAAATATAGCATCCTTTCTTATAAAAGCCCTTGAGAAAGTTGGGATAGAAGAAAGTTTCTTTAACATCATAAAAACCATTTTTGAAAAGCCCACAGCTAATATCATCCTCAATGGGAAAAACGGAGAGCTTTCCCCCTGAGATCAGGAACCTGACAGGGATGTCCACTCTCACCACCATTGTTTAACATAATGCTGGAAGTCCTAGCATCAGCAACCAGACAACAAAAGGAAATAAAATGCATCTGAATTGGCAAAGATGATGTCAAACTTTCACTTTTCACAGATATGATACTCTTACCTAGAAAACCAGACAGACTTCACCAAAGTCTGCCAGAAATGATTCAAGAATTCAGCAAAGTCACAGAGTACAAAATCAAAGTACAGAAATCAGTTGCATTTTTATACACAAATAATGAAGCAACATAAAGAGAAATCAAGAAACTGATCTCATTCACAAATTCTCAAACAACCATTAAATGCCTAGGAATAAACCTAACCAAGAAAGTAAAACATCTGTATGCTGAAAACTACAGAAATCCTATAAAGGAAATTGGAAAAGACACAAAGAAATTAAAAAAAAAAATTCCATGCTCATGGACTGGAAGAATAAATATCATTAAAATAAAAACACCATCCAAAGCAACCTACACATCCCTCTCTCTCCCCAACTCTCTCTCCCTCCTCCGTTCTCCCTGGTTCTCCATTAGGTCTCTCTTGTTTTCCTGCTAGACCTATGAGTGCAAACATATGGTTTCTGTCCTTCTCTGCCTGGCTTACTTCATTCAGCATGACACCCTCAAACTAATAGTCAACTGACAGAATGGGAAAAAATATGACATATTGAATAAAGGACTAGTATCCGAAATCCATAAGGAAATCACCAAACTCCACACACACACACAAAAAACAAATAATCAGTGATGAAATGGGGCAAAGACATGAATAGACACCTCTCCAAAGAGGACATCCAGATGGCTAACTGGCACATGAAAAGATTCTCAACTTCTCTCATCCTCAGAGAAATACAAATCAAAACCACACTGAGAGAGCATCTCATGTCAGTTGGAGTGTCTAAAATGAACAAATCAGGAGACTATAGATCCTGGCGAGGATGTGGAAAAACGGGCACCCTCCTACACTGTTGGTTGGAATGTAAACTGGTACAGCCGCTCTGGAAAACAGTGTGGAGGTTCCTCAAAAAATTCACAACAGAACTCCCCAATGACCCAGCAATAGCACTGTTAGGAATTTAACCAAGGGATACAGGAGTGCAGTTGCATAGGGGCATATGTACCGCAATATTCATAGCGGCACTGTCAACAATAGCCAAATCATGGAAAGAGCCTAAATGACCATCAACTGATGAATGGATCAAGAAGATGTGATTTATATATGCAAGGAAATACAGGTGATAGCATACAGCATTTGTCTCTCTCGGACTTACCTCACTTATAATACGCTCAAGATCCATCTATGTTGTTGCAAATGGAAGGATTTCCTTTTTTCTTATGGCTGAATCGTATTCTATTGTTTGTGTGTATGTGTATGTGTGTGTGTATATATCCTTTATCCATTCTTCTGTTGATGGGCACTTAGGTTGACATTTTTAATACTAATTATGCAGGTTTTCAATAAAGCCAAATCGAAGCACTAATTCAACCAATTAACATTCAATATTTATTGCAAGTTTTAATCTCTGTGCATATAGGCTGTGATTGCTGAAGTACACAGGGACTACAGAACTGGGATAACCTCACTGGTCTCATTCCAGAGTCTCACAGAGACAAGTTCAGTGTGTTGTCTAGCCTCCACTTGTATCTGAAGGCTCTGAGAAAGCATCTGCTTTCAAGTTCATTTACATTTTTGGCTGAATGTATTTCCTTGTGGCTGTAGAGCTGATCTCCGTTTCGTTTTTGGCTGTTAGGAGCCTCTCTCAGTTCTCCTCATCATGTTGCTTTCTCCATCTTCAGACCAATGAGAACACATTGAGTTCTTCCAATGCTTCAAATTATTCTGACTTTTATTCTGTTGCCTCTTTTGACTTCAGTCAGAGAAAGTGCTCTATTTTCAAGGGTTTGTTTGATTAAACTGGGTCCACGTGGATAATCCAGTTAAACCTCTTATGTTAAATTCTGTAACCTTAATGACATTTTTTAAAATTTAAAACCTTTCTTAAGTTTTTTTTCTTTCTTTTTGACAAAGAGAGAGAGAGAAAGAGAGAGAGCTGGGAAGGGGCAGAGAGAGAGGAGAAACAGAATCAAAAGGAAGCTCCAGGCTCTAAGCTGTCAACACAGAGCCTGATGTGGGGCTTGAACTCATGACCGTGAGATCATGACCTGGGCTGATGTTGGACACTCAACTAACTGAGCCACCCAGGATCCCCCTTAATGACATTTTAAAGTCTCTTTTGCTTTGTAGCATAGCGTAGTCACAAGATCTGCGGATTAGAGCATGAACATTTTAAGAGGCCATCACTTTCCAGAAATGATGGGAAATGAATCTAATAAATGAATTTGGGGTGACACTGTGAAGCATAAATGCTTTGCTAGGAAGTCTGCAAAGCATTCTTTAGACTAGGCCGTACTGCACCATTGAAGAAATTTGATTTCTAAGAAAAATTACTTGGTGCACTCCTTAGAGGTTGTGCTGGGGGGCAGGGGAGGGGGAACTCGAGGCAGAGATCCAGCTAGAAATTTGTTGCATATTTCAGATAAGAAATGTATATGACTTGGTCGGGGCACCTGGGTGGCTCAGTCGGTTGAGCGGCCAACTTCAGCTCAGGTCATGATCTCACAATTTGTGGGTTTGAGCCCCAAGTCGGCTCTTTTCTGACAGCTCAGAGCCTGGACCTTGCTTCTAATTCTGTGTGCCGCTCTCTCTTTGCCTCTCCCCTGATCATGATCTGTCTCTCAAAAATAAATAAATGTTAAAGAAAATTTTTTTAATATTTTATTGTCAAATTGTTTTCCATACAACACCCAGTGCTCTTCCCCTCAAGTGCCGTCCATCATCACCCCCACCTCTCTTCCCCCCTCCCCCCTCCCCAACCCTCAGTTCATTCTCAGCATTCAATTGTCTCTCAAGTTCCTCATCCCTCTCTCTCACCAACTCTCTCTCCCTCCTCCTTTCCCCCTGGTTCTCCATTAGGTCTCTCTTGTTTTCCTGCTACACCTATGAGTGCAAACATATGGTTTCTGTCCTTCTCTGCCTGGCTTACTTCACTCAGCATG
>NC_043717.1:64927057-64960539 GCF_006229205.1 Suricata suricatta | reverse complement strand
CCAACTCTTGGTTTCATTGATCTGCTCGACTGTCCTTTTGGATTCTATATTGTTTATTTCTGCCTTGATCTTTATTATTTCTTTTCTTCTGCTGGGGTTGGGGTGCTCTTGCTGCTTCCTTTCTAGTTCCAGTAGATTCTCTACTGGAAGAAAATTTTTTAAAGAGATTGAAAAGCAATGTATATGACTTGGAGCATCTCATGTGAGGGGTAAGGGCCTGGATTCGTTTTTGTTTTTCTGTCTGATATGTTTTTCATCCAGAACTCCAACTCATGTTTCATATCTCAGTCAGTGACATTTCCTCAAAAACACTTGCAGGTAATCCTTCACTTAATCTCCTACAATAGCACTCTCCACTCTTCATGTTTAGTTATTTAATTGTCTAACTTCCCTGTTAGGTTTCTTTTGCCTATCTTCCCTGATTCTCTTTCAGGTCTGTGAAAGTAGATGTTGTTTCTGTCCCCTTCACTTCTTTATAACTGGCACTCACAAATTTATTGAATGAATGTTAATAGTGATTTAGTTTCCAGTTTGGGCATTTGGGTATAGAGCTAAGTTATGAACTATAGTAGAAAATATACTTATGTTATGCTTCATTCCCCTCCTAATGTGTAACACTTGGGTTGCCTTAATTCCATTGCCTAAACACTTCTGATCTTTGCACAAACTTTAAAACCAGCTGGGAAATGCATGCTTCAAGTGATGATATTAACCTCTGTGACTCACATTTTTTTTCATTTACCATGTTTCTTTTATTCCAGTTGCCTTGTGACATGGTGTACTTATGTATGTGTGTGCATGTGTGCATGTAAGACCATTGTGTTTGTCCATGTGAAATGAAGATTGGTACACATTAAGTGATTAGCAATTCAACATTTTAATATATTTCTTTCTTAATGTTTATTTATTTACTTATTTGGGGGGAGGCAAGCAGGGGAGGGGTGGAGAGAGGGAGGGAGAGTGAGAATTCCAAGCAGGCTCCATGCTGTCAGCACAGAGCCTGATATGAGTCTCAAATTTCAGAAATTGTGAAATCATGACCTGGGCCAAAATCAAGAGTCGAATGGTTAACTGACTGAGCCACCCAGGTGTCCCAAAATTTTAATATATTTCTAATGATAAGATATGACTTGAAAGGATTAGCTTATGATAGGAAGATTTTTATAGCCCCATCAATGCTTAATTTAGTAATAGTCATTTAGGTAGCGTTTTCGAGCTAATGCTATTCAAAGAAAAATCTCACTTTACCACCATATATGGGTATGATCAGCTGGCAAAGAGAGTAACAATGAAAGATTATATTGATTTCCTTTAGCAAGTTTAAGACATTTCCATCATTAGGTCTAGGGCTTCAAGTCATTTCAGAAGATTTGGACTCCTTGAACAAGTTCCCTGTAATGCCTTTCATTTTGTCACCTTACTAGCAAAGTTTTGCTTTTATTTTTTATTGTTAATTTTTAAAAATTTTTAACTTTAGGAGCAACTGTATAATTTAATATGAATGTTTTATGAACTAGTATTATCCGATATTAATGTTTTACAGAAATGCACACTGGGTGGTATAAATATTTAAAGTTTAAACTGTGTTGAACAGAACTCTGTTTTATTAAGCATTTCATAAATTGAATAGACTGAAGTTCAAAGGACAAATGCTTTAAAAATTTTTTATTATTTATTTTTGAGAGAGAGAGAGAGCAAGCGAGCATGAACATGGGAGGGTCAGAGAGAGAGAGAGAGAGAATCCGAAGACAGGCTCCAGGCTCTGAGCTAGCTGTCAGCACAGAGCCCAATGAAGGGCTCCAACCCACAAACTGTGAGATCATGACCTGAGCCGAAGTCGGACACCTAACTGACTGAGCCACCCAGGCACTCTGACAAATGATTTTTTTAAAAACTTATTCATTTTATTTCCCATGTTGGAATGATTATTTTAAAGATTTTATGAAAGCTAAAAAGAATGTGCTTAGTCTTAATTGTTAATAAAATTAATTGCTGTGTAATATCCACTGGTTTGATCAATAATACTACACATCAATGAGGTTTATGCTAATTTTAATCTTCAGACATCAAAAGTACATACAAATTTGCATTTTTCCCTTTATTTAAATTCATATTAATATTTATTTATTTTGCTTACTACTCATATTAACTGATATATGAGCACATTATAACCAGGTCTTAAATTTTCCTTCATTAAATATGAGTTTATTTCATGAGCAGCATGGTGACAATGAGCAGTGCGGTCGTTTTTTAGTAAACACAATGGTCTTTCTTTTGCCACAAAATCAATGTACAGAAATTGGTTGCATTTTTATACACCAATAATGAAGCAAAAGGAAGAAAACTCAAGAAACCGATCCCTTTCACAATTGCACAAAAAACCATAAAATACCTAGGAATAAGCCAAACCAAATATGTAAAAGACTTGTATGGTGGAAACTACAGAAAACTTATGAAATATATTAAAAAAGACATAAGGAAATGGAAAAACATTCCATGCTCATGAATCTGAAGAATAAACATTGTTAAAATGTCATTATTACCCAAAGCAATCTACACATTCAATGCAATCCCAAACAAAATTGCACCAGCCTTCTTCTCAAAGCTAGAACAAACTACCCTAAAGTTAATAGGGAACCACAAAAAACTCGGAAATGCCACAGTAATATTGAAGAAGAAAACCAAATAGAGAGGCATCACAATCCCAGACTTTAGCCTCTACTACAAAGCTGTCATCATCAAGACAGTATGATATTGACACAAACACAGACACATAGACCATACGAATAGAATAGAAAACCCAGAACTAGACCCACAAGTTTAAAACCAGTTAATCTTTGACAAAGCAGGAAAGAATATCCAATAGAAAAAAGAGTGGCTCTTTAACAGGTTGTGCTAGGAAAACTGGACAGCAACATGTGAAAGAATGAAACCAGACCACTCTTTTACATCATACACAAAAATAAACTCAAAATGGATGAAGGCCCTGAATATGAGACCGGAAATCACCAAAAACCTAAAGGAGAAAACAGAAAACAGCCTTCTTGACCTTAACCTCAGCCATTTCCTACATGCCACATCCCCAAAGGCAAGGAAATCAAGAGCAAAAATGAACTACTGGGACTTCATCAAGGCAAAACGCTTCTTCACTGCAAAGGAAACAATCAAGAAAACTGCTAGGCAACTGATGGAATGGGAAAAGAGAATTGCAAATGGCATATCAGATAAAGGGCTAGTATCCAAAATCTACAAGGAACTCACCAAACTTCATACCTGAAAAACGAATAATCCAGTGAAGAAATGGGCAGAAGACAAGAATAGACACTTTTCCAAAGAGGACATCCAGATGGCCAACAGACACATGAAATGATGCTCAGCATCACTCATCATCAGGGAAATACAAATCAAAACCACACTGAGATACCGCCTCACGCCAGTCAAAGTGGCTAAAATAAACAAGAGACTATAGATGCTGGCAAGAACATGGAGAAATTGGAACCCTCCTACACTGTTGGTGGGAATGTAAACTAGTACAGCCACTCTGGAAAAAAGTGTGGAGGTTCCTCAAAAACTATTGACAGAACTCCCCTATGACCCAGCAATAGCATTGCTGGGGATGTACCCAAGGGATCCAGAAGTGCTGATGCATAGGGGCACATGTACCCCAATGTTCATAGCAGTACTTTTAACAACAGCCAAATCATGGAAAGAGCCTAAATGTCAATCAACTGATGAATGGATCAAGATTTTGTTTATCCACACAATGGAATACTACATGGCAATGAAAATGAATGATATATGGCCATTTGTAGGAAAGTGGATGGACCTCGTCGGTGTCATCCTAAGCGAAATAAGTCAGGCAGAGAAAGACAGATACCATACATTTTCACTCATAATTGTAACATGAGAAACCTAACAGAGGACCATGGGAAGGGGAAGGTATGGGAAAGAGTTAGGGAGAAGGAGGCAGGCAAATAAGAGTGACTTTTGAATACCAAAAATGAACAGAGGGAAAAGTGAACGGGGAGGTGATGGTCATGGGGGAAAAACACTGGGTTTATGTGGAAACCAATTTGACAATAAAGTATAAAAAATAAATAAACATCAAAAAAATTAAAAACATAAAAATATGATTAGTGTTTTGAACACAGAACATATGATTAATTCTTTACTTGCTTAACAGTTCTACCTGATAGCACTTGAAGGAATCATAAAGGGAAGAGTTTCCCTGAAATCAAGATTGTTGAGGACATACATTGCATCCAAATTATTTTGATTTCAGCACAATCTCTAGGCAGAAGAATCTGTGATCATTGTGTGATCTAAATGTTAAAATAAAAGTATCAATTGCACTATAATGGTGGGCTTATATTTATAACTTGCTGAATAATTGAACCCAAATTCTTTATAGGTGTATCTTTGTTGACCTACAGAAACATCTCTAGCTCCTTGCCACAAAACTCTGCATTTATTTCTGTCCCTTTCAATATACTGAGCCATTATCTGAATGAAGACAGCACAGTCTTGCTTAAAGAATATGCTGATGCCTCAATTCTGAAATGGATAATAGGTAAGATGAATCAAATGAAAGTTTTAAACTTATTCATAGGTTGGAAGAATGCCCCTGAAGTGATGAGATAAAATTTAACAGGAGGTAATTATGAAGTTCTCCATATTGATTTAAAAATTGAAACATTTGTAGAACTTCTTCTACACAGTATATAACAAGGAATGGGTAGTATCATCCATTATTAAAAAGATTTTATACCTTTTATTTTATTTCCAACTATTTTACAAATGTGAATAATATTATACAGCTGCTAGAAATTCAATGACAATCTTCAGTTGCATTAAAAGAAACAGAGTATTAGAAAATGGGGTCAGGTAATTTCTTTTTTTGTTCGTTTGTTTGTTTATTTATTTATTTACTTATTTTTAATAGTTTATTTTAAAATTGGTTTCCATAAACACCCAGTGCTCTTCCCCACAAGTGCCCTCTTCCATTACCACCGCCTCTCCCTTCTCCCCACCCCTCCCCCTTCAACACTCATTTCGTTTTCAGTATTCAATAGTCTCTCAGGTTTTGCATCCCTCTCTCTCCCCAACTCCTTTCCCCCTTCCCTTACCCATGGTCCTCCATTAGATTTCTCCTGTTCTCCTGTTAGACCTATAAGTGCAAACATATGGTATCTGTCCTTCTCCGCCTGACTCATTTCGCTTAGTCAGGCCATTTCTAAAGCACTCTGCTAAGTTTTGTGTACTCCTCATTTTTATTGATGAACTTCTCCTCTCCAGAGTGGAAGGCCTGGATAATATCATGTGACATGAGAAATGATGGAACAAAATAAGGCTATTAATTCTAGAAAAGAAGAAAGGTAAAAAGGACATAAACCATGCCTTTACTTTTTATTAAGAATTATCTTGTGGAAGAAAGTTTAGACTTCTGTAAATTTAGCACCCAGCACAACCTGGTATATAGTAGATACTAAAACAAATGTCTTAAAATAATTCATTCAGTGAACAATTATTTTCTGAGCATCTCATATACACCAGGTATTATTTTAGGTGCTGGAGATACAGCATTTACAAAATAGACATAGTTCATGTCCTTGCGGAACTTACATCCCACTCAGAGGAGAAAAACAATGAGTGGAAGTGGATAAGTACATGATATAAGGTCAACTAGAGAAGCAGTAGAATACAGTGGTTATAAAAGGAGGCTTTGGAGCTAGATATCTGGACTTCAAATCCATACTCCCTCAGTTACTGGCTCTGTGACCTTGTATACGTTAGGTGCTCTTACTGTGCCTTAGTTTTCTTACATGCAAAATAAGCATATTAATATTTCCTACTTGAAATAATTTTGTGAGGGCTACATGAGTCATTCCATCCTAAGTTCTGTGGACAGTCCCTGGCATATGGTGAGTATTCAATAAGTAATAGCCATTATTGTTATAATAATAAAGTTGAGGAAACATAAAGAATGGTAAGGTGGCAGATAAAAGAATGTAAAAATGAACATCCAGAATGATATGTGGAAGGCACATGCAGGTAGATTGTAATTGTGATATATTTTAGCTCTACACGTTTTTATATGCTCGTCTTCCCCCATTGTCTTCCTCTCCTTTGTTTGCTTGGATAATTTCTATCTTTTGAAACCACGGTTGGATTGCACCCTACCTAGAAAACTGAATAGATACCCTTTGCTACTAGAGTTGGCTGCCCCCTTCTCTATGCTACTTTTATTTTCTTAATTACAAAGTATTATATTCAAATGCATGAGAATGTCTAAGGCATAATGGTTAAGATCTCAGGTTTTGTAGTCAGAGAGAATGGAGTTTGAATATTAATCTGTCACTGGTTGTTTTACCTTGAACATCAGTAAAGCACTCAAATATTTGCTTTTCTCATTTGTAAATTGGGGATAATAACACACACTCTGTAAGTGGTTTTTAAGAAATAAACAAGAAAATGTTTGCCTCAGGAAGTAAAAGTTTTCAATCCCAGCTCTGCCACTGAGCTATTTGAATTTGGATAAGTGATTCAACTTCTCAATAGCTTCATTTTCCTAATCTATAAATAAAGGCAATAGGACCTTTTTGATGGAGTTACTATAAGAATAAGAAATAATGTATATAAAGTGCCTTGAATGTAGTAGACTCTCAATATATGCTTTTCCAGTTGAATTTGTTTAGTAATTAGAGCCTTTAAATAGCGAAGTATATTGGCTTCTGAAGCCATAAGCTTCTTGTCAATGGAAGTGTTCACGGCTGTAGACTGTATACATTGTAGAAGGGATTCCTGCAGTGTACAGAGGATGGACGAGGTCAGGGCTTCCAAAACTTTGATCCATGGACCAACTGCTCCATCCCCATCAAGTCTAATTTAATAGGTCTGTGATGAGAACCAACAATCTAGATGACCACTGTATTGCCTCCTACTCAAAGATTAATGATTCTGTAAATCAGAGTTCAGTTCATAAGTCATACACTTGGTTAATTTTGTCAAATGAGCATCCCTCTACATTCTCTGTACCAAGGCTTCCATTATTTATACCCACACATATTAAGTTGTTTCTGAACTATAATAACTCTAAGAAAAATTATTTTAACTTCCCTTATTTATTTATCCATCATGATTGTGTCAAGCTATTAAGAGGCATCCAAGTATTATAATTTCTTAGTGTGCCATAGAATTAGTTGGCATTAGTTTTTCTCACATTATTATTATTATTATTATTATTATTATTAACTTTATTTTAGAGAGAGAGGGAGAGAGTGTATGAGTGGGGGAGTGGGAGAGAGAGAGGAGGACACAGTCTGAAGCAGGTTCCAGGTTCTGAGCTATCAGCACAAAGCCCCATGCAGGGCTCCAGTTCACAAACCTTGAGATCATGAATTTAGCCAAGTAAGATAATTAAAGACTGAGCCACCCAGGCACCCCAGTTTTCTTCACATTATTAAATATGCTTTTTACTTAGTGTTATGCTGCCATTATCAAAGCATCATTCTGAGATCTGAAGTCGCAAAATTATATAAACCATGACACAGCAACCTAAGAAAGTAAGGGAACATATATCACGTGAATTCGGACAAGAACCTTTTTCCTACTACATGTTAACTTCTCCATCTACAGAATAGGAAGAATAAATGCAAATAAATTATTACTTATAAATCATCTTAAATATGAGTAATGTTATCATCTACCTTGGCTTTCATTAATTTTGATTTTCTACATCTTTTTGTTCTGAATGGTATTTGGCATCTGGGTTCATTTATATTTTTAAAGATTTGATTTTTTTTATTCTTAGAAGGCTTAAATATCAAGATATGGGAAGTTTAATCCAAAGCAGAAATATGCTTTCATTTGGTACTTAATATGTAAAAGACATATGAAGGAAATATAGTTAAGGAATCCGAAAAAAAAAAGAGAGGAAAGTCAGACAAGATGGAATTATTCTAAGAAAAGAAAGTTTCTGCCCAACAGTATGGACTTATCACTGAAAATATTAAGGGGAAAAACTGAAGTTTTGAACTCTTTTACTTACAAAAGTGTTTTTAGAAATGCTTACTTCTTGTTTTGGTTTTGGTATCTGGGCCCCTTACAGCTTCTTTCTTTTTTCTTTTAACATGGATACTCATGCATCAATTCTCATAATGCATATCTTATCAGGATCTTAAAGAGTCTATTTTGAAGGATTTTGACTCATAATTATGGAAAGTACTCCTTTATATTTTCTTTATAGGTTTTGGTAAAAAAGTATTTGAAGATTAAGAAATATTTGGGTTTCATGAGGCACCTGGCTGGCTCAGCTGGTAGAGCATGTGACTCTTGTTCTTAGGGTTGTAAGTTCGAGTTCCATGTTGGGTGTAAAGATTACTTTAAAATCTTAAAAAATAATAAAAGAGAAATATTTCTTTTTCAAACAAAGTCTCTATAAACATACTGAGTTTTATTATAACAGACAAATCCTGTTAGGTTTTTATAACTCTTCCAATTTTTTACACTTTGATTTTTAGTATTTTTTTGTCCTAAAGGAGAGATGCTTTTGGTTATAATTTGATAAGTCTACTGTCTTCTATTTTTTTTCTGTGTTATGTGGCTGCAGAGGGCAGATAAACTTCAACAAGGTTAAGAGAGAGAATTTCTTGTGAAAAGTAACAAATTCTGCATCATTTTCCAATAAGCTAAGAATTAAATGGAAGAGTAGATCAGAATATTTCCATACATGGGGAATCACTTAATTTTAACTTAATTGTTCAAGGTAACAAAGACAGAGTATGTGCAGAAGCCCTTGCAAAAGAGTTATGATTCTTTTCTAATTATAGCAATTTATTTTTTAAATGAAAGTATTCTCCCACAATTATTTTGATAAATTCACTTAAAACTCTCCTTATTTGTTCCAAGGTTAGTATCCCATTGGTGGCTAGTGTAGGCAGTTGCCAGAACCATCTTTTATTCCATCAATAAGAAACTCATAATTTTGTAAGTGACCACATAAAGGATGAGAACATCCTAGATCCCTTGGGAAGTTAGGCTAGTTGCTTGGTTTCAAAGTTGTTTGACCAATAAGAATTTGTGAAGGGAAGTTCCATCCATAAAATTCTATCAATGTCTGACATCCTTCTTACCTGCATTTTGCTGATCGATTTTGATTCCCTACACCTTATATTGCTTCTATTTGAGTTAGTACATTTAATTCTATGTTTAGAGAAGCATATCTATCTGAAATAGTCACCATGACACTTAATATTTTGTTTTCTAGGAATAAAAGTTATTTATTTGCCTATGCATTTAAAGTGTTTCTGAAACTCAGGTGACTTCTGACTGTTTACACTACATAAAGGTAACTGTTTTGCATCCAGAAAAAAATATCACCTTGAATCAATATAACACTCTTCGGTTAGTGTCTTAACCAGTGCTCTTAGAAAGCATCTGGATGGTATAATCCATATACACATTTTAGCAACTTATCCATAACATACTCATAGAGCATTTTTATTAAATATTTTGCTGAAATCAATATACTTAACATGTGAGCAATGCATGTTATTGATAATCCTAATTCCAGAGAAACTTTTTTCTCCATTGCTTCTTTAAGTTCTTATGAGGTCAATTATTAAGCAAGCCTAAGATTTATCATATGCTTTGCTTTCAGAACACTGAGACTTCAGGCATATGTCTTGAAATTGTAGTCTCCCTTAATTTTTTCCAATGTGCCAATTACATGATAAATATTACCAAGCATCATCCATATATTCCCTGTTGCCAAACAGGTTGTATGGAATTCCCACTTTTATTTTGTTATTTTGTTGTTTCTCTTCACCATGCTTCTGTCTCTGGATTCATGGATATTTTTCCACTCTGTATTTTTGTAATGTCTTATGCTCTTTGTCCTGTTAAATCTATTTTTGAACAGATTATTATCTCTAATTAAAAATTTTCACTGAATAACATGCCAACAAGCCTCAGTGACACTTATTCAAATCTATTTAACCTCTTTGCGTGAGAATTTCAAGATGCTTTCATTTCTCATCCATACTCTCACTATTGGTATAAGACAGCTGAGGCTAAAACTATGGCTCCCAAATATCTTTCCTATTATTTTCTCATGATAATTACTGAGATTCTTTTCCAAGTGCTTTTCTTGCTTTGTCCTATGCACAAAGCATAGGATATCAGTTTCAGGCACACAACATTTAAAAGGCATTTTCTCTCTCTTTGTATAGTTTCAGTTTAAAACTTTAAAAAATAAGATTGGAAAACCTTTTTTCGAATATTGTCTCCCAAGTTTTCCTAAAATGAACCCTATCACTAACATGGTCAAGAAAATAACATTCTGTTCACTGACACTTCTATTTCTAACTCCATGCTGTTCATGAGCTTTTCTTCTCCTTAACTGCCTATGGCATGGGGAAGTATTTATTAAGTCCTTCCTCTTTCAGGAAGATCATATTACACTTAGAACACTAGTAATTGGTGAGCTCCATGGTCACAAATAGAAACCTAGAACACTCAACAAGTAACTGACTTAACAGGTCAATGAAACATCAGTTCCTCAGGATTCTTGCCTTCTGCATTTCAAGTTGAGCTATTATTTTTTATGTTTTCCTTTGGAGATACCCTCCCTTATATGAACTGCTCATGTAAACTGCTGCAAAATTGTACAATTTCTTATGCCTATTTGAACACTAGAGCAATGGATGCTACTTTTGATATGAATATTATATAGTTTTTCAAGTTCATTCATGTTTTCTACCATTAAAACTACCCGAATCATTGGGGCACCTGGGTGGCTCAGTCCACTGAGCTTCCAACTCTTGGTTTCAGCTCAGGTCATGATCTTAGTGTCTGGGTTCAAGCCCCATGTCAGACTCTGTGCTAGAGCCTGACTGGGATCTGGGATTCTTTCTCTCTCCACCTCTCTCTCTGCCCTGCACCTGCCCGTGCTTGCTCGTTTTCTCTCTCTCTCTCTCTCTCTCAAAATAAATATTTAAAAAATAATAAAACTATATGAGTCCTTGATGGCAAGCTGCAAATTTCATTTTTCCATTGGTACATGGAATCATGGAGTTGGAAGATATTTTTATAGCTCATTTAGTAATCGCTTTTGCCTCAAAAAAGGGTGGCAAAAACTACCAAATACAGCATATTTATTTTTTAATAGTTTATTGTCAAATTGGTTTCCATTCAACACCCAGTGCTCTTCCCCACAAGTGCCCTCCTCCATCACCACCACCTCTTTTCCCCCTTCCCCCTTTCCCTTCAACCCTCAGTTCATTTTCAGTATTCAATAGTCTCTCAAGTTTTGCGTCCCTCTCTCTCCCCAACTCTCTTTCCCTCTTCCCCTCCCCATGGTTCTCTATTAGGTGTCTCCTATTAGACCTGTGATTGCAAACATATGGTATCTGTCCTTCTCTGCCTGACTTATTTCGCTTAGCATGACACCCTCGAGGTCCATCCACTTTCCTACAAATGGCCATATTTCATTCTTTCTCATTGCCATGTAATACTCCATTGTATATATATACACCACATCTTCTTGATCCACTCATCAGGTGATGGACATTTAGGCTCTTTCCATGTTTTGGCTATTGTTGACAGTGCTGCTATGAACATTGGGGTACATGTGCATATTTATTGTATCTACCTACTAATTTGGTTGAACGAGGATTTTGCCTGAGGATAACTAAAATGATGCTACAGCGAGAAGTGCTTGTGTTAGAGCTGATTTATATTATTCATTTATTTGTCCAATATTCAACAATATTTACTGATTACAATTATGTTGGAGGCATTGTGATGGGTGCCAGAATATCATGATGAACAAGACAGACATCATATTGTGTGTGTGTGTGTGTGTGTGTGTGTGTGTGTGTGTGTGTTTATTTCATTTTGGAGAGGGAGAGAGTGTGAGTAGGGGAGGCGCTGAGAGAGAGGGAAAGAGAAAATCCCAAGCAGGCTCCGCACTCTCAGTGCAGAGCCCAACATGGGGCTCTAACTCCTGAACTGTGAGATCATGACTTGAGCCTAAATCAAGAGTCAGACACTCAACTGACTGAGCCACCCAGGTACCCCAGATCTTTGCTTTTGTAGATAATGCAGTCTGTTGGGGTGACACATTCCCATCAAACTCTTATTTTTATTTTATTTTATTTTATTTTTTGTTTTTGTTTTTTTAAACTTTTTTATTTTAGATTAAGTGTTAGCAGACTCATACTAGGTAGCTGTTGGTTCAGAATTAGAGAAACAACATTTGGAAATTTTTCTATTTTTATTTTAAACATTCTAAATACTGAATTGACAACTGTCTAAGCTTTAGAAAAATGGATGTCAACAAATATTATCCAGGTGTTCATGGATCATTAAGAAGACTTCACATGATATTGACCTTTTACTGGGGAATAAGAAGAGTGGCCCTGTTTTCAAGGAATATCAACCATGCATTTTAATAAAAACAAGAGGTAAAATATAGTGCTTATTATTGTAGTTGTTTCATCTCCTCTCTAGGTCTTATGTTCCTTAGAAGCAATACCACATCTATTATTGCTCATGTTTTGCACAATAGTTCCTTAACCATGTACACACATAAATAATTGGCAGATTAAAATAAAATAATACCGCATGAAGAAGAAGAAGGCAATAAGGCTCATGAGGCTACTCTAAGCACAAGCAAACTGAACTGAAAATTGTTGTAGAGTTGTGTAGACCTTCTGAGCTAACACCAATTAGCTTTATCTTGCTATAGAGGAAAAATAGATAAATAGCACATTTTTATTAGGGGTGTGTGTGTGTGTGTGTGTGTGTGTGTGTGTGTGCATGCACGCACATGTGCATTCCCATGCACAGGCTTAATATACTAAGAAACTATTTTTTGTAAAGCTGTCAGCTTTAAATTTTGCCAATGTTGGCAATAGTTTTCACACAGCTGTATCTGCTTCCTATTTGTGAGGTATAAGAAAAAACACACAACGTTTTGTTTTGAAACCTAAATGGAAGAGGTACTTATTATTGAAGTGTCTTTTTTTTAATGAGTAGAAGTTAAACATGTTCACTGTACCAAAAAGTGAATAATTTAATTACACTGTGGCCACATTATGTACATATACCATCATTAATATTGAAAGCAACAGCAACAACTGTTGTGTTATTTCTCCTTTTCCTACCCTCAATCAGTGATGTGCAAATCAGAGTCTGCACAAAGGAGTGTGGAACAGGTCACTAAACGGGGTTATTTGCTCTAAACTTTGATACAGTTCTTCAGGTATTTGAGAATGTCTCAGGCCAGCTATTGATTGATATCTCACAAGGTTTGGAATTTAACAACAACAACAACAACAACAACAACACACACACACACACAGAGATAAAATGGCTTGTTTAGAACCCCCTTGAAGGTAGGGATTTTTGTTTATTTAGGTTTATTTTTCTTTTTTTTTGTATTTTATTTTATTATTTATTTATTTATTTTCATCTTTTAGTATCTTTATTTTTTCATGTGATTTCTGTATCTTTTATATTTTATAGCCATGCAGGGTTGTTTTTTTTTTTTGAAATTCTTCCAATTTCTTTTTTTTCCATAATATTTTATTGTCAAATTGTTTTCCATACAACACCCAGTGCTCTTCCCCTTAAGTGCCCTCCACCATCACCACCACCTCTTTTCCCCCCCTCCCCCTTCCCCTTCAACCCTCAGTTCATTCTCAGCATTCAATAGTCTCTCAAGTTTTGCATCCCTCTCTCTCCCCAACTCTCTCTCCCTCCTCCGCTCCAATGTCAATAATAGCCAAAACATGGAACGAGCCTAAATGTCCATCACCTGACGAATGGATCAAGAAGATGTGGTATATATTCACGATGGAGTACTACATGGCAATGAGAGGGAATGACATATGGCCCTTTGTAGGAAAGTGGATGGACCATGAGGGTGTCATGCTGAGTGAAGTAAGCCAGGCAGAGAAGGACAGAAATCATATGTTTGCACTCATAGGTCTAGCTGGAAAACAGGAGAGACCTAATGGAGAACTAGGTTTATTTTTCAATCTACTGAGAAATGATTGTCATAGATCACTATATAAGTTTTTTTAATTTTGATTTTTATTTACATTCTAGTAAGGTAAAAATGCTTTTAGATATAGAATTTAGTGATTCGTCACTTAAATAGCTTCCAGTATTCATCACAAGTGAATAACAATCACCAGCCCAACCATCACCAGCCCACCCATCACCCCTAATACTCAGCACCCATGTACCCTATCACCAGCCCACCTCCTTCCATTAACCCTCAATTGTTGTCTATAGTTAAGAGTCTCTTATGTTTTGTTTCCCTCACATTTTTTCCTCTTTCCCCTACGTTCATTTGTTTTGTTTCTTAAATTCCACATATGTGTGAAATTATATCGTATTTGTCTTTCTCTAACTTATTTCGCTTAGCATCATACTCACTAACTACATTCTCATCATTGCAAATGGTAAGATTTCAGTCTTTTTGATAGATGAGCAATATCATCTTTATCCATTTAGCTGTTGAAGGACATTAGGACTCTTTCCATAATTTGGCTATTGATAGTACTCCTGCCAGAAACATCAGGGAGAATGTGCTCCTTTGAATCAGTATTTTTGTATCCTTTGGGTAAATACCTAGTAGAGCAATTGCTGGATCATAGGGTAGTTTTATTTTTAACTTTTTGCGGAAAATCCATACTGTTTTCCAGAGTGGCTGCATCAGGTTGCATTCCCACCAGCAGTGTAAAAGGGTTCCCCTTTCTTCACATCCTCACCAATGTCTTTGTTTCATAGGTTGTTAATTTTAGCCATTCTGCTAGGTGTGAGGTGGTATCTCATCATGGTTTTGATTTGTATTTCCACGGTGATGAGAGATGATGAGCATCTTTCCATGTGTCTTTCAGCAATCTGGATGTCATCTTCAGAAAAATGTCAGTTCAAATTTTCTGCCAATTCCTTAACTGGATTATTTATTTTTGGGGTATTGAGTTTGATAAGTTCTTTATGTATTTTGAATATTAATCCTTTCACAGATATATCATTGCAAATATTTTCTCCCAGTCTGTAGGTTTCCTTTTAGTTTTGTTGATTTTGTTTCTTTCACTATGCAGAAGCTCTTTGTCTTGATGAAATCCTAATAGTTCATTTTTGCTTTTTCCCTTGCCCCTGGAGATGAATCTAGTAAGAAGTTGTTCTGGCTGAGGTAATAGAAGTTGCTCCCTGGTTTCTCCTCTAAGATTTTGCTAGTTTCCAGGGCGCCTGGGTGGCTCAGTTGGTTAAACCTCTGACTTCAGCTCAGGTCATGATCTCATGCTTTGTGATTTCGAGCCCCAAGTCCGGCTCTGTGCTGACAGCTCGGAGCCTGGAGCCTGCTTTGGATTCTATGTCTCCCTCTCTCTACAACCGCCCCCTGATCTGTCTCTCTCTGTCTTTCAAAGATAAATAAACATTTAAAAATTTCAAAAAAGAAATATTTTGATAGTTTCCTGTCTCTTGTTTATGCCTATCATCCATATTGTATTTATTTTTGTGTATGGTGTAAGATGGTGGTCCAGTTTCATTCCACTGCATGCTGATGTTCATTTTTTCCAATTTCACAGTATGTAAGAGAGACTATTTTTCTTCCCATGGATATTCTCTCCTGCTTTGTCAAAGATTACCCAACCAGATATTTATTGGTCCATTTCTCAGTTTTTCTATTCTGTTACATTTATCTATTTGTCTGTTTTTGTGCCAGTACCATATTGTCTTAATGACTACAGTTTTGTAATATAACTTGAAGTCTAGAATCGTGATGCCTCCAGCTTTGCTTTTCTTTCTCAATATTGCTTTGGCTATTTGGGGTCTTTGGTGGTATACACAGATTTTAGGATTGTTTGTTCTTCCTCTGAGAAAAATGGTGGTGCTATTTTGACAGTGATTGCATTAAATGTATAGATTGCTTCAAGTGGTATAGACATTTTAACAATATTTGTTCTAATCTATGAGCATGGAACATTTTTCCATTTCTTCTTGTCCTTTCAAATTTCTTTCATAAATGTTCCATAGTTCTCAGAGTATAGATCTTTTACCTCTTTGGTTAGGCTTATTCCTAGGTAGCTTATGGTTTTTGGTACATTGTAAATAGGATTGATTCCTTGATTTCTCTTTCTGATGCTTCATTATTTATGTAAAGAAATGCAACATGGAGCTCTTGGGTGGCTCAGTTGAATAAGCATCCAACTTTGTCTCAGGTTATGATCTCACAGTTCCTGGGTTTGAGCCCCATGTCAGGCTCAGACCCTGGATCCTATTTCAGATTCTGTGTCTCCCTCTCTCTCTGCTCCTCTTCTGCTCACACTTTATCTCAGTTTCTCAAGAATAAATAAATATTATTTTTAAAAGAAATGCAATATGTTTCTGTACTTTGATCTTATGATGTGACTTTGCTGAATTTGTGTATTCGTTCTAGTCATTTTGAGAGTCTTTTAGGTTTCTGCATATAGTATCCTGTCATCTGCAAATAGTGAACGTGCGACTTTTTTCTTACTGATTTGGATACCTTTTATTTATTTTTTTGTGTGATTTCTGAGGCTAGGATTTCCAATACTATGCTAAATAACAGTGGTGAGGGTAGCCATCCCTGTCTTGCTTCTGACCATAGAGCAAAAGCTGTCAGTTTTTCCCCATTGAGGATGATATCACGTGTGGGTCTTTCATTTATAACCTTTATGGTGTTGACGTAAGTTCCACCATTCTTACCCTGTTGAATGTTTATTTGTTTGTTTTTGAGGGAAAGGGGGGCAGAGATAGAGAAGGAGCAGCAGAGAGAGAAGAGAGAGAGAATCCAAAGGAGGCTCCCCACTGTCAGTGCAGATCCTGATGCAGGGCTTGAACTCATGAACCATGAGATCATGACCTGAGCGGAAACCAAGAATTGGATGCTAAAGGGAATGAGCCACCAGGTTCCCCTTTATTGAGTGGTTTTTTTTTAACAAGAAAAGATGTTGTATTTGGCAATGCTTTTTCTGTATCTACTGAAAATATCATATGGTTCTTATCCTTCATTTTATTAATGTGGTGTATCATGTTGATTGATTTGCGAATATTGAACCACCCATTCAGCCTAGCAATAAATCCCACTTGATAGTGGTTAATAATTCTTTTAATGTACTGTGGGATTCTATTTGCTAGTATCTTGTTGAGAATTTTGGTATCCATATTCATCAGGGATATTGACCTATAATTTTGCTTTTTAATGTGTGTGTGTGTGTGTGTGTGTGTGTGTGTGTGTGTTTTGAGAAAGAGACAGAGTGCAAGTGGGTGAGAGGTGGAGAGAGAGAGGGAGACACAGAATCTGAAGTAGGCTCCAGGCTTTGAGCTTTCAGCACAGAGTCCAACACAGAGCTCTAACCCAGGAACCACAAGATCATGACCTGAGCTCTTCAGATGCTTAACTGACTGAGCCAACCAGGTGTTCCTGTAATTCTCCTTCTTAGAGGGGTCTTTGTTTTGGAATCAAAGCAATAATGGCCTTGTAGAATGTGTTTTCAAGTTTTCCTTCCATTTATATTTTTTTGGAATTTTGGGAGAATAGGTATATACTCTTCATTTTGTGTCTGGTAGAGAGGGAAGAGTTAAGATGGTGGAGCAACATGGAGACCTTGAGCTTGTCTCATCCATGAAATGAAGCTAGATCAGCATTAAATCATTTTGGACACCTAGGAAATTGATCTGAGGATTAACACAGCAATCTGTATAACTTGAGCCACAGAACTCGGCAAGCATGGGGTGCAGAGAGGTGAACTGGGGGAGTGAAAAGCTGCAGAGTGTAGGGAGCTGTTTTTGTGGAGAGTAACAGATAGAGAGAAAAGCAGAGAGTGCAATGAATGAGAATCATGCAAGAAAAACACTCCACTGAAAGTCCCTGGAGAGTAAAATAAAGAGTCAAAACACTGCAAGAGACTGAACAAGAAATCTGTTTGCCAAGCCTTTAGTGGGAAGAAAAGAGAGGGTTCCAATACCAATGGGATTCTTTACACAGTGGAGCACTGAAGTTATGGAGCTCAGTCATTGATGGTGGTCTGGTAAGGAAGTAGGGAGAATACCCAGGAGCAGGTAGTGCAGTATGAGTGTTCCATATGCCACATAGGGAGAAGCAGTTCACCTGCTTGGAGTGCATATGGTAGAGGCCATACAGCCTCCCGACAGGCCATACAGCAGACCCAGGAAAGCAGCCATACTTGCTGTTATTGGGACAAAGAAGCCAGAGTATGGCAAAACTTGGAGTCAGCCATGTGTTGTGGTTTATCATAATCTCTGAACCTCTGCCACTGCACAATGACATGAACATTTTATGGGGCAAGCCGACACCTGGCCATTGCTCAGAAAGACGCTCCCCCAGAAAGTCAGTGCAGATCCAAGCTTCAAGGGTCTCTAAAATGTGGGATTTTCAAACACAAGCCCATCTGAGAGAAAACTCTGGAGGGATGTCACAATGGCAAGGATGGACAAATCAAAACAGCAAATTAGAGATATAGAAGACAAAATTATGGAGAATAATGAAGCAGAAAAAAGAGGGAAACAAAGGCAAAAGAGTTCATTACAAGATTTAGAGAACTCGGTGACTTATTTAAAAGAAATAACATCTGAATCATAGGAATCCCAGAAGATGAAGAGAGAGAAAAAAGGGGCAGAAGATTTATGTGAGCAAATTATAGAGGAAAACTTTCCTAATCTGGGAAAGGACACAGACATAAAATCTAAAAAACACAGAGAACTCCCATTAGATTCACCAAAAACAGTCATCACCAAGGCATATCATAGTCAAATTCACAATATACACAGACAAGGAAAGAACGTAAAAACAGCAAGGGAAAAAAATCCTTAACCTATAAGGGAAGATAGATCAGATTCACAGTAGACCTCACCACAGAAACTTGGCAAACCAGAAAGGAGTGGCGGGATATATTCAATGTGTTGACTCAGAAATATGCAGCTTGGAATTCTTAATCCAGGAAGGCTGTCATTCAAAATAAAAAGAGCTATAAAGGGTTTCCCAGACCAAAAAAAAAAAAAAAAACAAACCTAAAGGAGTTTATGACTTTTAAACCAACCCTGCAAGAAATTTTAAGGGGTACTCTTTCAATGGAGCAAAGACAAAACAAAACAAAAAATACAAAAGACTAGAAAAGACCAAAAAACATCACCAGAATCACTAACTCTACAGGCAACACAATTGAACTAAATACATTTCTTTCAGTACTCACTCTAAATGTCAATGGAATAAACGCTTCAATCAAAAGACATAGGGTATCAGAATGGATAAGTAAACAAGAGCCATCTATATGCTGCCTATAAGAGACTCATTTTAGACCTAAAGGCACCTGCAGATTGAAAGTAGGGAGATGGAGAAAAGACACATCCACCCCAATGTTTATAGCAGCACTATTGACAATAGCCAAAGTGTGGAAAGACCATACATATCCATTGACTGATGAATGGTAAAGAAGATGTTGAATATATATGCAATGGAATATTACTCCATGATTTCAAAAGTGAAATCTTGTTATTTGCAACAACTTAGATGGAACTGGAGGGTATTACACTAAGTAAGGTAAGTTAGTCAGAAAAGGACAAATAATAGTATTTCACTCACATGAGGAATTTAAGAAACAAAACAGATGAACATAAGAGAATAGAAGCAAAAATAATATAAAAACAGAGAGGGAGACAAACCATAAGAGACTCTCAAATACAGAAAGCAATATGAGGGTTACTGGCAAGGTATTGGGTGGAGGGGTGGGCTAAATGGGAAAGGGACATTAAGGAAGACACTGGTTGGGATGAGTACTGGGTATTATATGTAAGTGATGAATCACTAAATTCTATTCCTGAAAAAAAATCAGGAAAATATTATAAGTAAAGCTATACCCATCTGAAAGCTGAAAAAACCTAGAAAATGGCATCTTATTAAAACACAGTAAGAAACAGTGACTCTCATCAGCCCTATATTACTAAATAATGTAATCAGCATTTAAAACTGTCCCATAAAGAAAACAGTGCCAAATTACTTCCCTGGAAAATTCTAAAAAGCATTTTGAGAAGCAGTAAATCCAATCTTAAACCAATTCATCCACAGAATAGTAAAAGAGGGTATGTTTTCCAATTACATTTATAGGACCAACATAGCCTTAACATCAGAACAACCGGGACAATATAAGATAGAAAACTACAGATCAGTCTCCTTCATTATTCTGCACTCATGGATGTCCAGAAGTCCACCCAGAAGCCCAAAACATATGAGTGAGTAAAAATCATGTACATTGTGAACAAATTGACTTAATTATAGGAATATAAGGAGGATTTAATATTTAAAAATCAAGCAAGTTTTTTGTTACTTTAATAATTTTAAGGAGAAAACTCAAAAGATCAATTGTCTCTTAAAAAATAGAAAATAAGTAAGTAAATAAGTGTGCATAAATAAATAAATAAATATCCGGTAGAATTCTCCTGAGAAGCCATCTGGGACTGAATTTGTTTCTTGGGAGAATTTTGTTATCTGATTCAATTTATTTTCCATTTGTGGATCTGTCTATATTTCTATTTCTTCCTGTTTTAGTGTTGGTAGTTTGTATGTTTCTAGGAATTTGTCCATTTCTTCTAGATTTTGCAGTTTTTTGCCATATAATTATTCCTAATATTCTCATAATTGTGTACATTTTTGTAGTGTTTGAGGTATGTTGCATAATACTTTGATTTATATATATTGTAAAATGATTACCAAAATAGGTTTAGTTACTATCCATCATCTCATATATGGAATAAGAAGAAAGTAAAAATATTCTCCTTATGATGAGAATCCTAGGATCCATTCATTTACTAACTTTCCTATACATCATATAGCATTGTTAAGTATAATCGTCATATTGTACATTTTATCCCTCGTACATACTCATTATAACTGGAACTTTGTAGCTGTTGCACACCTTTTTCCAATTCTCCCTCGCCCTACACCAGACCTCTGGTAGCCACTAGTCTGCTTCACCAGTCTGATCTTTTTCTATGACTTTGGAATTGGTTTATTGCTCTTGTTGTTTTGTTTTGTTTTTAGATTCTAAATATAAGTGAGGTTATACAGTACTTGTCTTTCTCTGACTTTTTTCCATTAGCATAACACTTTCAAGGTCCACCTTTGTTGCAAGAGGTAGAATATTCTTATTTTTTAAGGTCGAATAATATTCCATTTTGTATACATACATACACATCACTTTTTTTATGCATTCATCTTTTAATGGACTCTTAGGTTGTTTCCATATCTTAGCTACTGTAAATTATGCTGCTCTTAAAATGGGGTGCAGATATCTTTATGAGTTAGTGTTTTTGTTCCTTTTGGATATATTCCCAGAAACAGAGTTACTGGATGATATGATAATTCTATTTTTACTTTTTTAAGGAGCTTCCATACTGTTTTTCATAGTGGTTGCAGCAGTTTACAATCCTACCAACAGTGCACAAAGGTTCCCTTTTCTCCACATCCTTGGTAGCATTTGTTACCTCATATCTTTTTAATGATGGCCATAGAGGAAGTTTTAACATCAGGAGACAAACCTCTCTTCCATGCATTCATGGTGTCCTGTTCACTGCATCAACCAAAGGAACCACGGTAAGGGCACCTGCATGGCTCACTGGGTTAAGCAGCCGATTTTGGCTCAGGTCATAATCTCGAGGTTTGTGATTTCGAACGCCACGTTGGGGTCTGGGCTGACAGCTCAGAGCCTGGAGCCTGATTCGGATTCTGTCTCTCCCTATGTCTTTGCCCTCCCCTGCTCACGCTCTGTCTCTCTGTCTCTCAAAAATAAATAATTTAAAAAAATTTTAAAAAGGAACCAAGGCAAAATTGATGATCTTTTGTGACATGGATCTATTTTTATCTCCTGTTGATATAAAGAAGAGCTTTGTAGGGCAACAACTTGCGATTCTGAAATTAACTTTAACACAGGAAAAACCAGTTCTCCAAAATATGTTTCAAATACGTAGCAGCTTCCTAATGCATCTGCTGAGTTAGAGATTTCCCAAGAGATGTCCTAAGCTCCACAGCACTCCTGTGTGTGGAATGGCAAACAATTGCATGATATAGGCAGCAAATGGTTCCTCACTTTCCTTGCAGTTGAAGGGGTTTTCAAACAGTCAGAAGGAAAAACATTTCTTATGCCCAGATGGCCTTCCATTGCTCTCCTTAGTAGCAATAATAAATTCTAGTCGGATGTATATGGAAATAGACCTTCCAAGCCTTCACCTGCAACAGAAATGTGATTTTTGTGCTTTCCAATGGATTTTACTCATTGTTGAGCTGATTCTGTTTGTTACCCTTCCGGACTTTGAACTCTTAACAAAAGCAACAACAACAAGCTCAAAGAACCCTCTTCAATTCATTATAAACCAGGCATAGGAATGAGTTCTACCAGTGAATAATAAAGTTATATGTATATGCTAAGTGTTCCAACATAGATCTGTAGACTTTAACCATAAGTCATATTTACAAGGTCCAATTCTATCTGTAGCATGCATATGAAGTTGCTATAGTGTCATTGGACTTGGTATAAACAAAAACTATTCTTGTGGAGGTTATCATGCCACACAGAGGTTATTCTGCCACTGACAGGAAAGCAAGCATGCTAAAAGCACATGAGCTGTCAAACTGGTGAACTTTCCATGAGCTGAAACAACAGAAATTCACTGATTTCAGTGAGAGAAGAGCTTTTCAAATTCTGTTTCTTTTCTATTATAAGCAATATTATATAGAATTGGAAGAGTGGGGTTATAGGAAATAATTTTGAAAATGAGACCAGATCATCTCTAATGTCTCTTTCAAACTTAAAATTCTCTAAGCCAGGAAGAGGGATACAGTCAACGACTGTGCGGTGCCAAGTGTGTGATGCAGCAAAGTGGAGGACAATAGAGAGCGATATCACTTGAGGAAAACTGGGGAGTGATTTACCCACTGAAAAACTTTCATATCTAAACATAAGGAAACAAAATAAAACTCTCTGTTACTCTCCTCCAAAAACAACAATAACAACAAAACTCTATCTAAATTCAGCCCTTGGACTAACCAATTTTCAATTTCAAAAGGCTGCTCCTAATTTTTCTTTGAAGTTCAAATGAGACTTCAAAGTCTCATCTACACCTACATACACACACATATATATATTATATATTACAACTTGAAGAGCTTTTCAAAGGTATATTTGAAAGTTTCTTGTGCTTATTTCTATGTAATTATAGATTTTTTTTTGGTTTTGCCAATATACTTTTCATCATGACCAATTTTTTATTTTACTTTCCTTTATATATTATTCTGGGTCAGACTGATATTATGATCATTCACCAAGAAACTCAGAAGAATCATTTGTGAGTGAAGCCCAAGGGGGGAAGGAAGGCAAATGGGAAAGTGGATTACATGATGTAAAGCAGGATGTTAGGGGTCACTATAAGGCAGTGGATAGGATTGTCTGTGGCAGCCATTGAGAGATTCCACTGTCTGGGAATAAGAGGATACAGATTTCAAGAAATTCAGTTTATTTCAGATGCCCCTTGTCCTTATATTTTCTTGTTTCATGACTTACTTACTTACTACATCCAATAAGAAGAGGAAGTATTCACAGTGAGTTCAGAATTTCACCATGGATCTTCTATTTCTTGTAAGGCTTTTAAGTTAAGGCAAGAATTTATTCTGGATGATGTTTGACTCCTCTCTTTACTCAAAGAGACAGTCTATTAAGAGCAGTCTAAGCATGGTGGGAGGAAGTTGAACTGCAGCTTCCTATGCTCACTATTAATAGGTAAATTTAATGCCTCCATTTGGGGTGAGCATTTTCTTATAAATGCATTTAAATGAAAGGTCTTTCAAATGACTGTATTTGGTTCTCTGTGCACAGTGAGTGCCAGGTGTTCCACAATGTCCCTAATCACTCCAGAGTAATATACAATTGTATGTGACTCCTGCACCTTTCTGCAGTCTTTTTCCAGTGTATGCATCAAAAGAAGCTCTTATGGGGAATTGGCGAAGCTGATAACCAGGAAGGAGGACATAGTCACACTATCCAGACAAATGAGGAATCAGTGCAAAAGTAAATGATAGAACACTTGCAATGAACAAATAGTCACTTGTTAGGCAACGAAGAAAACTTTACCTGCAAGTTTCTTCTAAGGACTGAACAGAAGCATTATGGATTTAGACAATATTTTATGCATGCTTTATCTTGCTGTCAGACAAAATTTTTTCAACATTAAAAATTCAATCCTAAGTAGCCTCAGAGTTTCAACCTCATAGCTCAAGTCCAGGTTTTATTATTTTTAAGAACCAGTTTTATGTATCATCAGTGTTAATGAAAACGTTATGTTCAATTCTTTAGTTGAACTGTGAATTTGAAATATGAATTTCTCATAACCATATGCTCATGTTCAAAACTGACATCCTTCTAGCTGTGACTATTCATGGCATGGACATGTATAGAAGAAAACGTGCATTTGAATGTGCAAGTTATATTTTATCATTAAGCCTATTTATAGAATCAGAGAAAGCAGAGAGCTATCAAAGCTGTTTTAAATAAAACAAACAAACAATTGCAAAAAGGTATGGTTTGCAGCAAGAATACTTGCCATAAGCAGGATTCTTTATCTTTTTTCGAAAGAGCTAGTCATGGCTGCCCTTGCAAGCTAAACGCTTAGGAACCACTGCACAAAATGATAGAGGAGAGATGCAACTGGGCTCTTCCTATGAAGAGTAAGATGGATCACTTGGCGTATCACCTGGATCTGAAACCTCCAGTTACTAGAGGGCTCAGTTCTCCCAGTTAACCACATCACTGGTTGTATGTTCTTTCAAGACCCGATTCCATGGTAGCCTATTTCCTATACTGCCAAAGATTGTCTTTTTTCAAATTTAAGATATTTTTGAACTCCATAATTAATCTTTGACATTATTCACAACTTTTAATACTAGCTATAATTATTTTCATATTTGATAGAGATTGCTCTTTTTTAGTTAATAACATGGCTCAGTTTTATTCTGGATATCCTATACGATATAAATGAGACACAGGATGGGACTTCCAGGAGGTCTCCTTAAGAGGGAGATAGGATTTGGTATATACATTCTTTTCCCTTCCCAAGTACTGCTTCCTGCTAGTAATGTAAATACGATGACTGGAGCCCCAGTAGCATATTGAATGGCAAGTTAATCTGAGTGTAGAATCTGATACAAAAATGATGGATCATAAACAAAAATTTATCTCTTTCAACTTGGGATTTGCCATTGTTAGGTCTGAATTGCCTACATTAAAATGTATCTTATGTTAGAAAAATTCATGTAGTAATCCTGTGTAAACTCCTGTTCTTTTAGTTCTTTGTTGCTGTTACTAGATAATACAGCACATTTTGCTGAGCATGTGTTCTGAAAGCACAGCTGACTAGTGATACTCTGGTAGTGATTACATTGGTCACACACCAAAAAACCAGGACAGATATTCTAAATATCATTGGATCATTGTAGATGGTTGAGTATACTTTCTCAGTGCAAATGTTCCAATCCTTGACCCAAAAGCATTTAATTCAAATGAAAAATGCTATGAATTCAGGCTTCATATTTTATTGAGACAATTTCTCTTGATAGGTGTTGATGGATCAAGGTCAAAAACTACTTGGTTTTGTTATTACACATTTTCATGACCTCATCCCTGTGACACTACCAACAAATTTTGAAAAGTAGAAACTAGGGATTAAAATAAAAATATAATATTGAAATTGTATTCAAATAGAAAGTGGCATAATTCTCAGAATTGAGATTAACAAAAGGTCTCCTGTCCACTTAAGTGATTTGTCTATATTTTCCCCCTGTACCAGTGTTTTTAAAATATGTAAATTTATGTCTTTTTTTAAACTTTTAATGTTGAGATAAATATACATTCAAAGGAAGTTGCTTAATTAGTGCATAGAATTCCTGTGTACCCTTTACTCTGTTTTCACCAATGTTTACACCTTTAGTAACTGGTGTACACCATCAAAGTAAAAAATTGACTTTGCCTAATATATGCATGTATTAGTCAAGGTTCAACAGAAAATCATAACCATAATAAATATTTATTGTGAGGAATGAGCTCAGGTAATTATGGAGGCTGAGAAGTCTTGTAGTCTGCCATTTGCAAGCTGTGTAATTTAATCTGAGTCTGAAGGCCTAAGAACTGGGGGAGCTGATAGCGTAAACCTCAGTCTGAGGGCTAGAGAAGATAAGGTGAGATGTTTTAGTTCAATCACTGAGGTATGAAAAGAGGGAGGAGTTCCACCTATCCCTGCCTTTTGTTTTATTCGGACCCGCAGTGGATCAAATAATGTCCACTCACACTGTGTAAGGCAATCTACTTTACGGAGTTCACTGAGCCAAATGTTGAATTCATCCAAAAAATTCTTATAGCAACACCTAGAAATAACACTTAATCTGGCACTCCATGACCAGTCAAGTTGACACATTATCCATCACAGTGTATATACTTTTATGTCAGCTTATCACGTGTAGATTTTTGTAACCACCACCACGATCAAGATACAAAACTGTTCCATTACATCTCTCTCATGTTACACCTTTATACTGACACACATTCCCCTTCCATATTATCTCTAACTCTTAGAAAACAGTAATGTTTTAGATCTCTACAATTTTATCATTTTGAGAATGTTATATAAGTAGGATCATAAAGTATGCGACTTTGTGAGATGGGCTTTTTCCATTCAGCCTCATAATGTCCTTTAGATTAAACCAGGCTGCTGTGTGTCAAAAGTTTGTTCCTTTCTATGACTGAGTAGCATTCTGTGGTAGGACTGTGTCACAGTTCATTTAAACATTCACAAATTTGAAACATATCTGCATTGTTTCTAGTTTTTGAGAATTACAAATAAAGATTCCATGAACAAGAGTGTACAGGTTTTTTTGTAGATGTAAGTTTTCATCTCTCTGAGATAACTGCCCAGAAATGCAATTGCTAAGTTCTATTCAGTCTTTTAAGAAAATACTGAGCTGGTTTCCAGAATGAATGTACCACTCTACATTCTTACAAGTTGTTTTCTGATTGACAATTGTTTTTCCTTGAATTTTAAGTTTTCGAGTCAATCTGGTTTTTCTCTCCACCTTTCAGTCTTCTTATGTTTGTTTTTCATATAATGTCCAAGCTTTGCTAATTGTACTTAGTAGAAATAGGAAAAGTGCATTCATTCTCTATCTTCTCAGAGGCAGAAATCTTCACTGCTTTCTTTTTTTAATGTATTGTTTTATGTTTTATATTCATTTTTGAGAGACAGAGAGAGACACCGCGAGCTAGGGAGGGTCAGAGAGAGAAGGAGGCATAGATCTGAAGCAGGCTCCAGGCTCTGAGCTAGCCTTCAGCACAGAACCCTATGCGGAGCTCGCACACACGAACTGTGAGATCATGAGCTGAGCCGAAGCTGGAAGCTTAACCGACTCAGGCGCCCTTTTCCTTGCTTTCTTTTAATAACTGAAAAAATCTCATACCATCTTTCAATGTTATATGAAATTCCAAAATAGTTTAACTCATATTTAAAAAACAACATTGAGTGGCACCTAAGTGACTCAGTCAGTTAAGCGTCCAACTTTGGTTCCGGTCATGATCTCATAGTTCATGGGTTGAACCCTACATTGGGCTCTGTGCCAAGAGCTCACCTCATTGAGACTTATTGCCCCTATCCATTTTCAGGGTTCTAACAGTTTTGAATTCTAATCCCTCAGCTCTTTATTTTTAACCATAGGTCTACTTCCTAGTTGGGGTACTCTTTTGATACCTGTGACTTATATGAACAAAAATCACGTTTAGATTTTTGGCCCATTTTGTTTTAGAGCAAAGATATTCAATTGTAGATAAGTTTGGATAAATATCAGTTAAGCATCCATACTCTTAATCAATGCTTAGTTGAATCAGCTTTCAACAAGCTTTTGAGATTTTCCCATGATAAGAGATTTGTTTTATGAGCACTTGGTTTGATTCAAACTAGCATGCTCACCTTTTTGCTTTGTGAAAAGGCAGACTAATTTGAATATATCCACTTCTTTTGCATTTTTAATGTATATTTATTTTATTTATTTTTTATTTTTATTAATTAAATAGTTTATTACCAAGTTGGTTTCCATATAACACCCAGTGCTCTTCCCCACAAATGCTCCTCTCCATGACCATCATCTCCTTCCCCCTCCCTCTTCAGCCCTCAGTTTGTTTTCAATACTCGAGAGTCTCTCATGATTTGCCTCACTCCCTCTCCCTAACTCGCCCCCTTTCCCCTTCCCATGGTCCCCTGTTAGGTTTCTCCTGTTAGACCTATGAGTGAAAACAAATGGCATCTGTCCTTCTTCACCTATCTTATTTCGCTTAGCATGACACCCTCGAAGTCCATACACTTTGCTACAAATGGCCATATTTCATTCTTTCTCAGTGCCATATAGTACTCCATTGTATATATATACCACATCTTCTTGATCTATTCATCAAGTGATGTACATTTAGGCACTTTCCATGATTTGGCTATTGTAGAAAGTGCCGCTATAAACATTGGGGTACATGTGCTCCTATGCATCAGCACTTCTGGATCCCTTGGGTAAATCCCTAGCAGTGCTATTGTTGGGTCATAGGGGAGTTCTATCAATAGTTTTTTGAGGAGCCTCCACACTGTTTTCCAGAGTGGCCGCACCAGTTTACATTCCCATCAACAGTGCAGAGCAGTGTCCATTTCTCCACATCCTCGCCAGCATCTACAGTTTCTTGATTTGTTCATTTTAGCCACTCTGACCAGTGTGAGGTGGAATCTCAGTGTGGTTTTCATTTGTATTTCCCTGAAGATGAGTGACGCCGAGCATCGTTTCATGTGCCTGTTGACCATCTGGAAGTCCTCCCTGGAGAAGTGTATATCCATGTCTTCTGCCCAATTCTTCACTGGATTAATCATTTCTCAGGTGTGGAGTTTGGTGAGTTCCTTATAGATTTTGGATACTAGCCCTTTATCTGATATGTCATTTGCCACTATCTTTTTCCATTCTGTCCATTGCCTATTAGTTTTTTTGATTGTTTCCGTCCAGGCACAGAAGCTTTTTATCTTGATGAGGCCCTAATAGTTCATTTTTGTTCTTGACTCCCTTGCCTTTGGGATGTGTTGAGGAGGAAACTGCTGCGATTGAGGTCAAGAAGCCTATTTCCTGCTTTCTCTTCTAGGGTTTTTATGGTTTCCTGTCTCACATTCAGGTCATTCATTCATTTTGAGTAAATTTTTGAGTATGGTGTAAGAAAGTGGTTTAGTTTCATTCTTCTGCATGGTGCTGTCCAGCTCTCACAGCACCACCTGTTAAGGAGGCTGTCTTTTTTTTCCATTGGATACTCTTCCTTGATTTGTCAAAGATTACTTCCAGACTCATTCTATGAAGCAAGTATCACTTTGATTCCCAAACCAGACAGAGACTCAATAAAAAAAGAGAAATACAGGCTAATATCCTTAATGAATACAGATGCAAAAATACTCAACAAGATACTGGCAAATCGAATTCAACAGCACATAAAAAGAATTCTCCATCATGATCAAGTGGGATTCATTCCTGAGTTATAGGGCTGGTTCAGTATTTACAAATCCTTCAATGTGATACACCACATTAACAAAAGAAAAGATAAAAACCATATTATTCTGTCAATAGATGCAGAAAAAGCATATGACAAATACAACATCCCTTCTTAATAAAAACCCTTGAGAAAGTCGGGATAGAAGGAACTTACTTAAACATTATTAAAGCAGTTTATGAAAAACCCACAGCTAATGTCATCCTCAATGGGTGAAAAGTGAAAGCTTTCCACCTGAGATCAGGAACATGACAAAGTTATCCACTCTCACCATTGTTGTTTATCATAGTGCTGGAAGTCTTATCACCAATCAGACAACAAAAGGAAATAAAAGGCATCAGAATCGGCAATGATGAAGTCAAACTTTCACTTTTTGCAGATGACATGATACTCTACATGGAAAACCTGATCGACTCCACCAGAAGCCTTCTAGAACTGATCAATGAATTCAGTATAGTCGCAGGGCACAAAACCAATATACAGAAATTGGTGCATTTTTATACACCAATATTGAAACAACAGAAAGAGAAATCAAGAATTTGATCCCATTCACAATTGCACGAAAAACCACAAAATACCTGGGAATAAATCTAACCAAAGATGTAAAAGACTTGTATGACAAAAACTATAGAAAGCTTATGAAAGAAATTGAAGAAGACACAAAGAAATGGAAAAACATCCAGTGCTCATGGATCCGAAGAATAAACATTGTTAAAATGTCATTATGACCCAACGAAATCTGCACATTCAGTGCAATCCCAATCAAAATTGCACGAGCATTCTTCTCAAAGCTAGAACAGACTATCCTAGAATTCATGTGGAACCACAAAAAAACCCCAAATAGCGAAAGTAATATTGAAGAAGAAAACCAAAATGGGAGGCATCACAATCCCAGACTTTAGCCTCTACTAAAAAGCTGTCATCATCAAGACAGTATGGTATTGGCACAAAAATAGGCACATAGATCAGTGGTATAGAACAGAGAGCCCAGAACTGGACCCAAAAGTGTATGAAAGTATCCACTTTTGAATGGGTGCATAGGCCTGCAAATGTAGATTTAACACACAATCCCATCAGTAAAATGTAATTACAAAGGGATAATAGAAGAGGTTCAATTTTAGCATAGATCTAGAAGAAAAATCAAGATTGCTTTAAAAAAAAACACTTCATTTGGAGAAGAATAAATTGTATTTTTCCTAAAATATTTTTTATTTTCCCGTGGAATGTTTGGGATCATTACATTAATATACAACTGCAATGGAAACATGAATCCTTTCATATGTGTTGTTTATATCATGGGAGTATAATCATACACATAAACATCTATATAATTCATATATACCTTTTTTATTTTATGTGGTTATTTGATTTCCAAATGTATCAAAAAAACAATACTACATTGGATGCAATAAAATAAATTTTAAAAATCCAAATAGTTACTTTATCAGATTTTCTTTGATCATTAACTGTATATTCATTTTATAGGCCAAAAAAAGTTACTTAAAATTTAGCTATATTTTTTCATCTGTTTTAAGTGTAATTTTTTTGTAAACTCTTCAGCATAATTTTTTTATAAAGGGCTGGCTATCTAGACTACTATATATACAAGTCAAGTAGGAGATTTCTCTTTGGGTTTCCACTTTCAATAATTTAAATTTTAGTTTCTTTAGGTTGTGGGATTTTTTTTTGTCCTATGTGGTTTTTGTATTGAAAAGTCTACATTTTCATTCTGACCACTTAGCATTATTCCTAAAATAATGATAGTAATTAAAAACAAACAATTGAAAACCTAAAATGTGTTTTTTTTTCTGTTCCTTTTGCTTTTATACCTCCTGTGGTCTCTCAGTAGATAGAACTTCAGTTAGTTTTATGAAATGTAACATTTATCACCTCCTCCACGATTTTTTAAGGAACAAGACAAACTTCAGTGACTTATAGTTGAGAATATGGACACACGTTTATTCACCCACATTCAGATTACAAAGTATTCCTCAGCTCCCTTTAGCTTAAATGCATACACTGCTGTGTGGCAAAGGTACATGATCCTAGGCTTATCATCATCAGTATTACAGGTCAAAGCTCCTTCTTATATTATATCATATCTTACCTGCTGATCCTAATATCTCTGCTTTGGAAAAAATTAGTCATTCCACTCAGCACCGGCCAAAATACCAAAAAACAAAATATGGCATTCTTTGGGAGGAAATAACATACTTCTTTCCTTCTTATCGCCCTTCCCATTCCATCTCTCCACTCCCCACGTCCTGTTTCTCCTCCTCCTCCTTTACATAAGCAAACCCAATATTTTCCACCTTTACAAGATGGCTACTAAAAGGGTTTTCTTTGAAGTCAGTATTTATATAGCCAACCAGCAGTGTTGCTGCTAATAGCCACTGCTTCTGTGGCAGAATTTTCATTTAGGTGTATTTTCAGCATTTATCCACTCTCCTTAACTTGAATATTTTTTTGAAAGATTGCACATTTCCAGTGATGATCTTAAGTGGCATCTCCATGGTCACAGATTGACCTTGATTCTTCAATTTTTAAAGTTATGTTGTTGTCTATGGAGCAAGGGTTTTGTTTTGCTAGTTTTGAATTTCTATCTCTTAGTTAACACATCAAAAATTATCAGCCTAACTGCTACTAGTTTCAGTACATCCTTTCCAAATGAAGAATAATAAGTTTAGCAGCACTGGTACCTGCACTGTATGATCCTCAAACCAGCAATGTGGTAAAAAAAAAAAAAAAAAAAAAAAAAAAGACTCGGAGGGAGCCAAGATGGCAGAGAGAAAGGGAGCTCTGTAAATTCCATCCGCACCATTTATCGAACTGAGAAGGATATTACGCTCATCTGCGAGAGTGGAAGGAGAAAATACGAACTCCAGAAGGAATAGAACCTCAAGGATACCTGAGTGAGTGGGGGCGAATGGGGGAGATCCGAAAACTGGCCAGCCCGGGACTGGCAGGGGAGGTAAGATACCCAGCCCAACGAGGCGCAAGCGAGCAGCGCCCGAGAGACAAAGGGAAGAGACAGAGTTGGAACATGCTCATAGAACTGTCTCTGGGGAAGAGGTATAGAACGCTTCCCTGCGATTGGAGACAGAAACCCACTCCATAGATAACTGCTGGGTAGCCAGAATCCCGAACCGGGGTGGCACAAGAGAAGGAATAGCCTCCAGCCCTAAGCCATCTCGGTGGGGAATCAGAGGCTTCTGTGCTGTGAGAAGCAGCTGCGCTGGGGAGGCGTGATCCCCAGCTGGAAGCGCCAGAGCGGCAACTGCACCAGGCGCGAGCAGTTCGAACTTGGTTTTGGGAACGTGACCACGGACCGCATTTCTACGGCACACCTCGCCCCCTGCACGGACTGCGCGAATCCCGGGTACCCACAGGGAAAAAATAGGGCGCACACCGACGGGACCCCCAACAAAGAGTCAGTGGCGGGTGGAGGCCTGGGAGTGCACTTAGACTGTAGGAGCTCCCAGCTCGTTTCCAGCAGTGCACAGCGTCTTGAGCAAAGCTATCGGAAACTAAGAGAGACCCGGTTTATTGCTTTTTGTTTTTTTCCTTTCCCCCATTGCAATCGCGATCCTGGCTGGGGGTAGGGACTCCGCAATTGAGTCTGTGAAGGTGCGCACTCCACCTCCTGCTGCTCATTTCCCCTCAGGCAGGGGCGGAGCCTCTGAGAACAGACTCCAAGACTTACCACATCAAACCAAGCCTATCCACCAGGGGAGCTGCTAGCTTTTGTTTTGTTTTGTTTTGTTTTTGTTTGTTTGTTTTTTTAATATATAAAAAAATGTTTTTCTTCACTAGTTTCGTACTTATTTCTTT
>NC_043717.1:64926703-64926957 GCF_006229205.1 Suricata suricatta | reverse complement strand
ATAAATAAAAGGACCTTTGATTTCAGCTCAGGTCATCATCTCATGGTTGTGAGGTTGAGTCCAACATCAGGCTCTTCACTGAGCATAAAGCCTGCTTAGGATTCTCTCCCTCTCTATTTCTCTACCTCTCCCTTTCTTGTGTGTACTCTCTCTCACGCATTCCCTCCTTCTCTCAAAAACTGAAAATGAATTTTAAAAAATTAAAAAAAAATAGCATTGCTGGGGATTTACCCAAGAGAGACAGAAATGCTGAT
>NC_043717.1:64893896-64926603 GCF_006229205.1 Suricata suricatta | reverse complement strand
GGCACTGAGAGGGAATGACATATGGCCCTTTGTAGGAAAGTGGATGGACCTTGAGGGTGTCATGCTGAGTGAAGTAAGCCAGGCAGAGAAGGACAGAAACCATATGCTTGCACTCATAGGTCTAGCAGGAAAACAGGAGAGACCTAATGGAGAACCAAGGGGAACGGAGGAGGGAGAGAGAGTTGGGGAGAGAGAGGGATGCAAAACTTGAGAGACTATTGAATGCTGATAATGAACTGAGGGTTGGGGGGAGGGGGGAGGGGGTAAGAGAGGTGGTGGTGATGGTGGAGCGCACTTGAGGGGAAGCGCACTGGGTGTTGTATGGAAAACAAGTTGACAATAAAAAATTAAATTAAAAATATTAAAACAAAAATAAAATTAAAAAACATTTTAAAATGGTAAAAAAAAAAAAGAATCACAGTGTAAACTTGTAGGGTGAAAAAAAAAAGAGTCACATGCTCAGGGAGATGAGCCACCAAGGCACCCCTTATCTTGATAATGGGTTGTTTCATAGATTACCTGGAAAAGAAGTTGACTTTCAGATTCTTGGTCAAAGTTTTCTTGATCAACTCTAATAGTCCAGGAGTGCTTTAGAAGCCACTGTTTATATTCCTGTTAGGATCTTCTTTCCTCTTTACCAAGATTATGACAGTCAGAATCTCAATGAATGTATTCTCTAACTCTTCTGTGCGAATATCTTGGAAGATTTAACAAATTGTATCCAATATTAATTATTTAATGTGCTCTGTGCTGTTGTGCTTTGTAACAGTGGCTACCAGATGAAAAATTAATATTTATTACTGGTTCACTGAGATCTCTGCACACATAATATCAGCCACCATTGTGAGGAAAAACTAAGCTGGTAGGTTTCTATGCCCAAAATCTGCAAAATCGTTCTTTGATTCTCCATCAAACAGCACCAATTTTGTGTCTTGATATTTGGATCCTTAGATGGAAAAGAGTTAATGATCTGTAGACCAGCTGCAGCCCTGCCAATCTGGTTGTTTCTTGAATTTTCTGGCATTCTAGGCAGTACCAGAAATAAAAGATATTTGGCAATGTTCACCACTCTGTACTCCAGGAACTGCTTGCTACACAGCAAGGAGAGGGAGAGACATGTATTTCTCAAGCCTGGTATCAACTCCAAATCAAAGGTGATGGCAGTTGCTTCTTTGGCTTTTCAAGTGATAGCTTTGATTGGGGATAGAGGTTGGAAGTCAAGTGGCACTGTAGGGCATGAAGGGGATCACAGTCACCACAAATTCATTTATCTATTCCTTTTTGATAGCATTCTATCATTCTTTCTTTTCCACCTTCTTCCTATGTTTTTTTCCTGTTAGCTGTGGCAGCTGCTGCTCTGGTTGGAGTTGGGGAAACAGCTTTGGGATACCTCAGAGGTTAGCTGGTGCTTTGTTGGCAAGGAGAAAAAGGAGAAAAGTGAAGCACTGAGTGAACAGAAGCCAGCAGGAGGGAGAAGTTTGCTACACTTTACATTACAGAAACCAAAAAACTAAATCATGAATACCAGACGTCATTAAAATACTATTTGTGGAAGTGTTCATGAATAATAGTAATCAGTTCATTGTCTTGGCCAAGTGCCCAAATAGGGAATATCTTATAACTCCAATGATTTCCTCTATTATAAAAGATCTTACAGTCTGCCACTCACCTCAATTTTCTTTATGCCAGCTTATGTGAGAGAATCAAATTTTCATTATTGATTAAGTGCCTGGGGATTCAGAAAGGTGACAAGAACTTTAAAAACTGCTGTTTATATGGTACTAAGAAAACATATATCAGGTGTTTTATCCCCAATTACACAAATGTACATCATAATCATCAGTGTCTTCTGTAATATACAGAAGTAAAAGGACTGACTGACTCTTTGCCAAGTCTTAGTCTCTTCTGGTATATATAAACTTAAAAGACAGGGGTAGTAACTATATACATTAAAATGTCATGTTAGCACACACTTCAAATACAGCTCAAGGTTATCAAGTCAGAAGAACTCCAGGAGCATAAAGAAAACAATTTTGGTGTGCTTTCAAACTATTAAAATTAAGTGGCTAGGCATTCCAGTATATCGACTTGATACAGTTATTTGGGACTGGAAATAATCTGGTGGGTAGGGATGAATGCAATATAACTCAAGGGCTTCATTCTGGAAGGGGCTGATAACTGGTATAGCTAAGGGGTAAAAGTCAAGAAGCATGTTCCAAAAATACCTTTTGGAGGAAACCTTTGAAAGAATCGCAAGGACTAGACAGGTAATGGACTTGAGACAATATACGTGAGAACATGTTCTCCCTAGCCACAAGCAAGCAGATGCATACTTATGTTTATATTTTACTGAATTTAGACAGAAATGTTTGTGGAAAGTTTTTACTGTGAAGGAGAGAAGTGCAAAGCCTTTCTTCAAAAGTTGTCTAATTTGTAGTTGCAGCTAATGGTGACAGAGAAGTTAGATTTACTTATCATAAATATGCAAGTTGTGTTCCCTAGCCTTGACAAGAAAGTTTGTGGAATTGGTGAGTGCCTTCTACAAAGCAGTCTTTCGTTATATAATACTAGATTTGATCTGTTCTATGTCATCTGCCCTGTATTTTCACAGAATGCCCAGATGTCCATTCTGGAAAGTCACAAGCAAACATGAAATGTGCAGTCTAGAAATATCAATTACCTTATTGCTGTAATTCTCAACCTAATACAATCATTAAAATGAGTATTTCCTAAGATATACTATAAATTATTAAGTGAAATTTATAAATAATGTAATCTGTTACATACTCTATTAAAGAAAATATAAAACTGATATAATGTCTTAATAGTAATATGAATGCTAAATGAAAATAATTTGTAATAAAATAATATGCACTTAAGTATGCAAATACACAAATAACCAACAAAAAATTGAGTTGGTAATCAAAAAATTTCAAACAAACAGAAGTCCTGGACCAGATGGCTGCACAGGCAAATTCTAAAAAACATTTAAAGAATAGTTAATACCTATTCTTCTCAATCTATTCCAAAAAATAGAAAATGAAGGAAAACTTGAAAACTCTATGAGGGCAGCACTACACTTTTACCAAAACCAGATAAAAACTCCAATAATAAAGGAGAACTACAGGCCAATATCCCTGATGAACATATATGCAATATTTCTCAATAAAATACCAGCAAACTGAATCTAACAATACATTAAAAATATCATTAAACACGACAGGGATGTCCATTCTCACCACTGTTGTTTAACATAGTGTTGGAAGTCCTAGCATCAGCAATCAGACAACAAAAGGCATCAGAATTGGCAAAGAAGAAGTCAAACTTTCACTTTTCACAGATAACATGATACTCTATATGGAAAATCCAATCAACTCCACCAGAAGTTTTCTAGAACTGATCAATGAATTCAGTAAAGCTGCAGGGTATAAAATCAATGTACACACATCGGTTGCATTCCTGTATACCAATAATTAAGCAGCAGAAAGAGAACGCAAGAAACTGATTCCATTCACAATTGCACGGAAAAACATAAAATTCCTAGGAGTAAACCTAACCAAGGATGTAAAAGACCTATATGATGAAAACTATAGAAAATGTATGAAAGAAATTGAAGAAGACACCAAGAAATGGAAAAACATTCCATGTTCATGGATTGGAAGAATAAACATTGTGAAAATGTCATTACTACCCAAAGCAATCTACACACTTAATGCAATCCCCATCAAAATTGCACCAACATTCTTCTGAGGGCTATAACAAACTATCCTCAAAGTCATATGGAACCACAAAAGACCCTGAATAGCCAAAGTAATATTGAAGAAGAAAACCAAAACGGGAGGCATCACAATCCCAGACTTTAGCCTCCACTACAAAGCTGTCATTATTAAGACAGGATGGTATTGGCACAAAAACAGACACATGGACGAATGGAATACAATAGAGTGCCCAGAACTGGACCCACAAGTGTATGGCCAATTAATCTTTGACAAAACAGGAAAGAGTATCCAATGGAAAAAGACAGCCTCTTCAACAGGTGGTGTTGTGAGATCTGGACAGCAACATGTAGAAGAATGAAATTAGATCACTTTCTTACAACATTCACAAAAATAAACTCAAAATGGATAAAAGACCTGAATGTGAGACAAGAAACCATAAAAACCCTAGAGGAGGAAGCAGGAAGCAGCCTCCTTGATCTCAATGGCAGCAATTTCCTCCTCAACACATCCTCAAAGGCAAGGGAATAAAGAACAAAAATGATCTATTGGGAGCTCATCAAGATTAAAAGCTTCTGCACTGCAAAGGAAACAATAAAAAAAAAAAACTAACAGGCAACCAACAGCATGGGAAAAGATAGTGGTAAATGGCATAATAGATAAAGGGCTAGTATCCAAAATCACAAGGAACACACAAAACTCCATACACAAAAAACGAATGATCCAGTGAAGAAATGGGCAGAAGTTCTGAACAGACACTTCTCCAAAGAGGACATCCAGATGGTCAACAGGCACATGAAACGATGCTCAGCGTCACTCCTCTTCAGGGAAACACAAATGAAAACCACACTGAGATACCACCTCACACTGGTCAGAGTGGCTAAAATGAACAAATCAAGAGACTATAGATGCTGGCACGGATGTGGAGAAATGGACACCCTCCTACACTGTTGGTAGGACTGTAAACTGGTGCAGCTGCTCTGGAAAGCAGTGTGGAGGTTCCTCAAAAAACTATCAATAGAACTCCCTTATGATGCAGCAATAGCACTGCTAGGCATTTACCCAGGGGATACAGAAATGCTGATGCATAGGGGCACATGCACCCCAATATTCATAGCAGCACTTTCTACAATAGCCAAATCATGGAAAGAGCCTAAATATCCATCACCTGATGAATGGATAAGGAAGATGTGGTATATATACACAATGGAGTACTATATGGCAATGAGAAAGAATGAAATATGGCCATTTGTAGGAAAGTGGATAGACCTTGAGGGTGTCATGCTAAGCGAAATAAGTCAGGCAGAGAAGGACAGATACGATATGTTTGCACTCACAGGTCTAACAGGAGAAACCTAACGAAGGACCATAGGGAGGGGAAGGGGGAAAGAGAGTTGGGGAGAATTAGGGATGCAAATCATGAGAGTATTTAATACTGAAAACGAACTATGGACTGATGCGGGATGGGGAGGGAGGAAAGGGGTGATGGTCATGGTGGGGGTCACTTATGGGGAGAAGCACTGGGTGTTATATGGAAACCAATTAGACAATAAGGTCTAAATTAAAAAAAAAAATAATAAAGGCTATTTTGTCAGTGCACCTGGGAAGCTCAGTCAGTTAAGCACCCAACTCTTAATTTTGATTCATGTTATGACCTTTTGATGCATTGGGTTTAGCCCCATGTTGGGCTCTGCACTGACAGCCAGGAGCCTGCATGGGATTCTCTGTCTCCATTTCTCCTTGCTTCTCCCATGCTCTATCTCTCTCTCTCTCTCTCTTTCTCTTTTATTTCTCAAAATAAATATATAAACATTTTTTAAAAAACTATTTTGTGTCATAAATACTGCTACTCCAGCTTTCTTTTGACATTCATTTGTATGACAAATGTTCCTCCAATCCCCTCACTTTCAATCTGTAGATATCTTTAGGTCTAGAATGAGTCTCTAGGAGGTAGGGTATAAGTGGGCCTTGGTTTCTTTATTCATTGTGTTTTCCTGTTTTTTTTTTCAAATTTAATGTTTATTCATTTTTAAGAGAGAGAGAGAGAGAGAGAGAGAGAGAGAGAATGGGGGGATCAGAGAGAGAGAGAGAGAGACACAGGATCCAAAGTGCTGACAGCTGAGAGCCAATGTAGGAGTCAAACTCACAAACTGTGAGATCATGACCTGAGCCAAAGTTGGACGTTTAAGCAATTGAACCACCCAGGCACCCCCCTGTGTCTTTAGGTTGGAGTATTTAGTCCTTGTTCATGCAAAGTAATTATTGATAGATGTATATTTACTGGCATTTTGTTACCTGTTTTGTGGTTGTTTTTATAGTTTTTCTCTCATCACGTCTTTTTTCCTCTTTCATGGTTTACTATTTTTCTTGAGTGATATACCTGAATTCTTTTCTCTTTATTCTTCACATATTCATTACTGGCTTTTGATTTGTATTTACCATTAGGTTTGTGTATAACATCAATTGCCAATACCAGTCTATAATAACAGTCACTTAAGTTCGAACCCACTCTTTACTCCACTTGTCCCTCTCCATGTTTCAGTTATATGTTGTCATATTTTATATCCTTTTATTTTGTGAATCCTTTGTATGATTTTTTTTAACATAAGTACTTATTTGTACTGCTTTTGTGTTTCCATCTTTTCATACTATCACTTGTGGTCTTTCCTTTCCACTCAGAGTCCCCTTTAATATATCTTGTAGGACTGGTTTAGTGACAATGAACTCCTCTAATTTTTTTTTGTCTGAGAAACTCTATATTTCCTTATATTCTGAATGACAGCTTTGTTAAATAGAGTATTCTTTCAGCACTGTAGAATTTTCCCTTTCAGCAATTTGAATATACCATGCCTCTCCCATTGGGCCTGCAAAGTTTCTGATGAGAAATCGAGAGATGAACTTATGGGGTTTCCCTTGTATGAAACTGTCATGCTGATTTTCAATATTTTTCTCCTCACTAATTTTTGGTATTTTGATTACCATGTGTCTTGGTGTGGACTTCCCTTGTTTGATTTCTGGGGGGAGATCTCTGTGCCTTCTGGATTTGGATATGTTTCCTTTTCCCAATTAGGGAAATTTTCAGCTATTATTTCTTCAAATAAATGTTCTACCTCCTTTTCTCTCTCTTTTCTTTCAGGGATCCCTATAATGTGAATGTTATTATATTTGATGTAGTCACTGAGTTACCCTAGTCTATTCTCTTTTTTCATAATTCTATTTTTCTCTATTCTCAGCCTGATTACTTTCCATTACTCTGTCTTTTAGGTCATTAAATAATTCCTCTGCCTTTTCCAGCCTGTTCTTTATTCCATCAAGTGTATTCTTAATTTTATTTATTGTGTTCTTCATCTCTGATTGGTTCTTTTTTTGTCTCTGTGTTAAGGATCTCACTAATGTCTTCTACTCTTTTCTAAACGCCAGTGCATATCATTATAATTACTTTAAGTTCTCTGTCAGACATGTTACTTATATTTGTTTTGCTTAGATTTCTTGCTGTTTTTGTCCTCTTCTTTCATTTATGATATATTCTTCTGTCTTCTCATTTTGCCTATATCTATGTGTTAGGAGAGTCAGCTGTGTCTCTTGCCATTGAAAGTAGTGGGCAACATGTGCACTTTTAACTAGGTGGTGCAAGTCTTCCTCCACCAGGAATGTGCAACTGCCATGGACACCAGGGACAGTCAGAGTACTCCAGAAAGTGCTTGTGGTGGGGGTACAGCACCACAATTTGTGGGTACCAGTACTCCTTTACCAGAGATGCATAGCTTCTGTGTAGACAGGGCACCCAGGACTGTTCCCCACAGAAGGCACAGGGGATACAGTTTTAACAATGAGTCTGCATCCTCCATGGGAGTTCGGGAGATGCAGTTTTGGCAAAAATTGCATGGGTCTTCTGGGAGAGGAAATCCAAAGGACAGGAACTGAGGCAGGTCTGGCTAGGGGGGTCTGGGGGTACAGTGTAAACAACTTAGGTAATGAGTGCCAGTGCCTTGCTGGTTCCCATAGGTGACTGTGTCTTTATGATATCGGGTAGGGTAAAGAAATAGTGCTGGCAACTCCTTTGTTCCTGGAGAAGTCCCTCAGTGAACTCTGAGCTTAGAAACTAATACGCCCTCTCATAAGCCTCAGGTGCCTTTATTTGACAAAATTATTTTTAATGTTTTTTTTTTTTTTGAGAAAGCAAGCATGAGCAGGGGAGAGTCAGAGAGAGAGGGAGAGACAGAATCTGAAGTAAGGCTTCAGGCTCTGATCTAGTGGTCAGCACAGAGCCTGACATGGGGCTAGAACCCACTGTGAGATCATGACCTTACCTGAGATCATGACCTGAGCTGAAGCCAGATGCTCAACCAACTGAGCCACCCAGGGGACCCCCTGAGGTGCCTTTCATATTGCTGCTTCCAAGCTGTATCTCTGCAGGCTGTTTGCTGTGCTGTCTCTTTAAGGATAGGTACTCAGCTTTCTTTTGCCCTGAAGCTCCCTCAGAGCTAAGCCAGCTGATTTTTAAAGTTATATGTTTTACATCCCACTGGTTGTAAGCACTCATGAAATTTAGCCCCTCTGATTTTCAAAGCCAAATGCTATATGGATTTATCTTCCCTTTGTAGGCTCCCCGGCGTTCTAGTCTGTTTTTCATCCTCTGCACCTGTGGCTCCCTCCATCTGCTGATCAGATTTGTTGGGTTTTTCAACAAGCTTTTGGATCATTTTCTGGGTTGTTTCTTCTGGTGTGAGTGTTACCTAGTTGTATCTTTGAGAACAGGTGAGTTTAGGGTCTTCCTACTACACCATCTTCCCCAGAAACTCACTTGAACTTATTTTTTAATGTATTTTTTGCCACTTGCTTTATTCATGCAATATTCTGAGAATCATTTGTTTGGTTATTTGAAGCTATACTTCACTAATTTTCAAATAGATAGCACAAGTTGACGGTTTCTTTCACTGTTAGTGGTCTTTGGTTTATTCCACTTTAGAGCCATTAAAGGCAACTGTACTATCAACATTCTTGTGCATGCCTCTATCTTTTAACCATTTCTTATCATGCTGTTTGTGTTTGTCTTATTTATTTGCAGGATACATACAAATTTGAGTGTGTGAGTGTGTGTGTAATCTATATACTAATCATCTATTCTTCATATGCTTTGCAAATATTTTCTCCCATATTTTAGTATGTTATTTTACTTTCTTTAAATGACTTTTGATAAATAAAAGTCCTTACTTGGTTTTAATAGAATTGAATTTCAACAATCTTTCCCTATGGCTTGTGCTTCCCATATCTTATCTTCTTTAAGCATTCATATCCTATACTGGAAGAAGAAAATTATTCTCCTATAAATGGCTTTGAAAGTAGTGAGGGACTTTTTCCCTTTGCATTTAAGTCTTTGGTCTTCCTGAAAAATATGTTGTGTATACAGTGTAAGAAAGGAATTATTTTTGTTTCTCTATTGCTGTATAACACACTATCCCAAATTAGAACAATTTGTTATTATCTCCCATGGCTCTGGGAATCAACAAGTTCACTTGGGATCTATCATAGAGTTACCATCAGATGGTAGCTGAATCTGGAGTCAACTAAAATATTCTTCATTCTTATATCTGATGCCAGAGCTGGTTTCATATCTTTCCTCCACAAGGACTCTTCAGGTGGCTGACTTGAATATCTCCAAAGAATGAAGATCTAAGGGTAGTCAAACTTCTTTTATGTTGGTTAGCTTCCCTTTGGGACAAGTGTTCCAAGAGACAGGAAGTGGAGACTTCCTGTTTTTAAAGCCCTGGCACATATTTTATTGGTCTGGCATATTCTATTGTTCAGAAAAGTAATACAGTCCACCCAATTTCAATGGAAAGATAAATTGATGCCACTTCTTGATAAGGAGATTTCAAAGGATTTGAGACCATTTTTAGTTGGCCACTGTGTCCAAATATATTATTTCCAATAACCAATTAATCCTCTAAAACCTGCTTGAAGTGAGTGCCAACAAAAGACCACTTTGAAGTTAATTTTCAGGGAAGATATTTATTGCATTATCCAAAGCCAAGATTTGAGATAGGCATTTTCATTAAGAATCCTTTAGTGTATAAGAAGGAATCACTTTTTTCCCAGTCTAACCTTGTACTAAAGACATAGCTTTCTGAAATCCTAGTTTTATGTAATAATAAGAGTATTATAGTAGATTTCACATCTGGTAAACCCTGGCCATTATCTCTGAGCCACCACATCCCACAGGTCATAAAAACTTTGAAGCTCAAGTTCAATCTTTTGTTAATGCACTCTAGGCAAAAGAGCTTACTTCTTTCAGCTTCTGTTTTTATTTTGTTTTTTAGTTCCTCTGCATATTCCTTAATGGCTCAGCAGCTCACTTCTCCATTAAATAATCACACACAACATTGTTGAGCACAATCATAAATTAATTTATGGTAGTCTTTTTTTTTAAAGTTTATTGTCAAATTGGGTTCCATACAACACCCAGTGCTCTTCCCCATAAGTGCCCTCCTCCATCACCACCATTTCTTTCCCCCCCTCACCCTTCCCCTTCAACCCTCAGTTCATTTTCAGTATTCGGTAGTCTCTCAAGATATGCATCCCTTGCTCTCCCCAACTCTCTTTCCCTCTTCCCCTCCCCCTGGTCCTCCATTAGGTTTCTCCTGTTCTCCTGTTAGACCTATGAGTACAAACATATGGGATCTGTCCTTCCCTGCCTCACTTATTTCCCTTGGCATGACACCCTCCAGGTCCATCCACTTTCCAAAAAATGGCCATATTCCATTCTTTCTCATTGCCATATAGTACTCCATTGTGTATATATGCCACATCTTCTTGATCCACTCATCAGGTGATGGACATTTAGGCTCTTTCCATGTTTTGGCTATTGTTGACATTGCTGCTATGAACATTGGGGTACTTGTGCTCCTATGCATCAGCACTTCTGTATCCCTTGGGTAAATCCCTAGCAGGGCTATTGCTGGGTCATAAGGGTGTTCTATGGATAGATTTTGGAGGAACCTCCACACTGTTTTCCAGAGCGGCTGCACTGGTTTACATTCCTAACAACAGTGTAGGAGGGTGCCCATCTCTCCACATCCTCGCCAGTATCTATAGACTCTTGATTCAATCATTTTAGTGACTCTGACCGGTGTGAGGTGGTATCTCAGTGTGGTTTTGATTTGTGTTTCCCTGATGATGAGTGATGTTGAGCATTGTTTCAAGTGCCTGTAGGCCATCTGAATGTCCTCTTTGGCGAAGGGTATATGCTTGTCTTCTGCCCATTTCTTCACTGGGTTATTTGTTTTGTGGGTGTGAAGTTTGATGAGTTCCTTGTAGATTTTGGATACTAGCCCTTTAACTGATATGTCATTTGCAACTATCTTTTCCCATTCTGTCGGTTACCTATTACTTTTCTTGATTGTTTCCTTCACAGTGCAGAAGCTTTTTATCTTGATGAGGTCCCAAGAGTTCAGTTTTGCTTTCATTTCCCTTGCCTTTGGGGATGTGTCGAGTAGGAAATTGCTGCAGTTGAGGTCTAGGAGGTTTTTCCTACATTCTCCTTGAGGGTTTTGATGGTTTCCTATCTCACATTCAGGTCCTTCAGCCATTTGGGGATTATTTTTGTGTATGGTGTAAGAAAGTGGTCTAATTTCATTCTTCTGCATGTTGCTGTCCAGGTCTCCCAGCACCACCTCCTAAAGAGGCAGTCTTTTTTCCATCGTATACTCTTTCCTACTTGGTCAAAAATTAATTGGCCGTACATTAGTGGGCCCAGTTCTGGGTTCTCTATTCTATTCCACTGGTCTATGTGTCTGTTTTTGTGCCAAAACCATACTGTCTTGATAATGACAGCTTTGTAGTAGAGGTGAAAGTCTGGGATTGTGATGCCTCCCATTTTGGTTTTCTTCTTCAATATTACTTTGGCAATTCGGGGTCTTTTGTGGTTCCATAGGAATTTCAGGATAGTTTGTTCTAGCTTTGAGAAGAATGTTGGTGCAATTTTGATGGAGATTGCATTGAATGTGTAGATTGCTTTGGGTAGTAATGACATTTTCACAATGTTTATTCTTCTGATCCATGAACAGGGAATGTTTTTTCATTTCCAGGAGTCTTCTTCAATCTCTTTCATAAGTTTTCCATAAATATCATCATATAGGTCTTTTACATCCTTGGTTAGGTTTACTCCTAGGTATTTGATGGTTTGTCGTGAAATCGTGAATGGGATCAGTTTTTTTATTTCTCTTTCGGCTGCTTCATTTTTAGTGTATAGGAATGCAACTGATTTGTGTACATTGATTTTGTACCCTGCAACTTTACTGAATTCATGGATAAGATCTAGAAGGCTTCTGGTTGAGTCTTCCGGGTTTTCCATGTAGAGTATCATGTCATCAGCGAATAGTAAAAGTTTCACTTCTTCTTTGCCAACTCTGATACATTTTATGTTCTTTTGTTGTCTTATTGCTGATGCTAAGACTTCCAGCATTATGTTAAACAACAGTGGTGAGAGTGGACACCCCTGTCATGTTTCTGATCTCAGGGGGAAAGTTCTCAGGTTTTCCCCATGGAGGATGATATTGACTGTGGGCTGTTCATAAACTGCTTTTATAATGTTTAGGTAAATTCCTTCTATTCCAACTTTCTCAAGGGTTTTTATTAAGAAAGGGTGCTGTATTTTGTCAAATGCTTTTTCTGCATCTATCGACAGGATCATAAGGTTTTTATCCTTTCTTTTGTTAATGTGATGGATCACATTGATGGATTTGTGAATATTGAACCAGCCCTGTAGCTCAGGAATGAATCCCACTTAATCATGATTGATAATTCTTTTTATATGCTGTTGAATTCAATTTGCTAGTATCTTGTTGACTATTTTTGGATCTGTATTGATTAAGGGTATTGGTCTGTAGTTCTCTTTTTTTGCTGGGTCTCTCTCTGGTTTGGATATCAAGGTGATGCTGGCTTCCTAAAATGAGTTTGAAAATTTCCTTCTATTTCTATTTTTTGGAATAGTTTGAGAAGAATGGGTATTAGCTCTGCTTTAAATGTCTGGTAGAATTCCCCTGGGAAGCCATCTGGCCCTGGGCTCTTATTTGCTGGGAGATTTTTGATAATGGATTCGATTTCTGGTTATCAGTCTATTCATCCTTTCTATCTCTTCCCATTTGAATTTTAGCAGCGCATGTGCATTTAGGAATTTTTCCATTTCTTCTAAATTGTCTATTTTGTTGGCATATAATTTTTCATAGTAACCTCTGATGATTGCTTGTATTTCTAAGGGATTGGTTATAATAGATCCTTTTTCATTCATGATTTTGTCTATCTGGGTGCTCTCTCTTTTCTTTCTGAGGAGCCTGACTAGAGGTTTATCGATCTTGTTTATTTTTTCAAAAATCCAAATCTTGGTTTCATTGATCTGCTCGACTGTTCTTTTGGACTCTATATTGTTTATTTCTGCCTTGGTCTTTATTATTTCTTTTCTTCTGCTGGGTTTATGGTGCTCTTGCTGCTTCCTTTCTAATTCCAGTAGGTGCTCTGTTCAATTTTGAATTTGCGCTTTTTCTAGTTTGTTGAGATTGGCCTGGATTGCAATATACTTTCCTCTTAGGACTGCCTTGGTTACATCCCAGAGATTTTGGATTGTTGAATTTTCGTTTTCATTGGTTTCCATATATTTTTTAATTTCTTCTATAATTGCCTGATTAACCCAATCATCCTTTAGTAGGGTGGTTTTTAACCTCCACATTTTTGGAAGTTTTCCAGACTTTTTCCTGTGGTTCATTTCAAGTTTCATAGCATTGTGATCTGAAAGTGTGCATGGTATGATTTCTATTCTTTTATACTTATGGAGGGCTGCTTTATGTCCCAGCATGTGGTCTATCTTGCAGAATGTACCATGCACACTCAAAAAGAAGGTGAATTTCCTATCTTCAGGATGCAGAGTTCTAAATATATCTATCAGTCCCATCTGTTCCAATGTGTCCTCCAGGTCCATTGTTTCCTTAGTGATTTTCTGTCTGGTTGATCTATCCATTGCTGTAAGTGGGTTATTAAAGTCACCTGCCATTAGCATATTCTTGTCAATAAGATTGTTTCTTTCTGTGATTAATTGTTTTATGTATTTGTGTGCTCCCGAATTTGGCATATAGATGTTTATAATTGTTAGCTCTTCCTGATGGAGGGGCCCTATAATTATTATATAATGTCCTTCTTCATCTCCTGTTACTGCCTTTACTTTAAAGTCCAGTTTGTTTGATATAAGTATGGCGACTCCGGCTTTCTCTTGTCTTCCAGTCCCATGACAGATATTTCTCCATCCCTTTACTTTCAACCTGAAGGTGTCTTATGGTCGAAAATTAGTCTCTTGTAGGCAGCAAATGGATGTTTTGGTTTTTTTTTTATCCATTCTGCTGCCCTGTGTCGTTTGGTTGGAGCATTCAGTCCATTTACATTCCATGTTATTATCAAAAAATGTGGGTTTAGAGTCATTGTGTTCTCCCTAGAATTCATGTTTATAGTGATGTCTCTGGCACCTTGTATTCTTTACAACATTTCCCTCATAGAGTCCCTCTTATGATTTCTTGTAGGGCTGGTTTTGTGGTCATGAATTCTCTCAATTTTTGTTTATTTGGGAAAACCATTATCTCTCCTTCTATTTTGAAAGACAGGCTTGCTGGCTAGAGGAATATTGGCTGTAAATTTTTTCTGCTCATCACATTGAAGATCTCCTGCCATTCCTTCCTGGCCTGCCAAGTTTCATTCGATAGGTTTGTAACCACTCCGATAGGTTTCCCTTTGTATGTGAGGGCCCTTTTCTCCCTAGCTGCTTTCAGAATTCTCTCTTTATCTTTATCTTTTGCCAGTTTCACTATGATATGTCGTGCTGAAGGCTGATTCAAATTACGTCTTAAGGGGGTTCTTTGTGCCTCTTGAATTTGAATGTCTATTTCTTTTCCCAGATTTGGAATATTCTCAGTTATAATTTCGTCTAATATCCCTTCAGGCCCTTTCTCTCTGTCTTCCTCTTCAGGAATTCCTATATACGGATATTGTTCCATTTGATTGTATCACTCAGGTCTCAAATTCTCCTTTCCTGCTCCTAGATTAATTTCCCTCTCTTTTTTTCAGCTTCCTCTTTTGGCATAACTATATCTTCTAATTCACCTATTCTTGTCTCTGCCTCGTCAATCCTTGAGGTGGCCTCTTCCAGTTTGTTATTCCCCTCATTTTTAGCCTTTTTAAACTCACCCCACTTATTTTGAAAGACCCTAGTTATTGTCTCCGTTGCTTCTTTGATGCGTTTTTCAACCCCAGCGATTAATTTTATGACAATTTTTTAAAATTTTATTTGGTATGTTGTCTAGATCTGCCTGATCCGTTCTGTGTCTGTGACTTCCTCCTGGAGGTTCTTCAGGGGAGAATACCTCCGTTTTGTCATTTTTGCTAGTTTTCTGTCTCTTGTCACCTTTAGAAAACTCATTGTGCACTGTGCACCTGTTAATATTGCTCTGTTAATGGAAGCTTATTGACTGTCCAGGGCCTGTCTTTTCAGGAAATATTCTTTTAATGGTGTCTCTCAGTTTCTCTTGTTGTGCCTTTTTATTTCCCTACTGAGCACTATTTGGGACTCACTGTCATGCACATTTTGGCTTGTTTATTGGTGTATCCCTAAGAAGGAAAACAGACAGACAAACACAGAGGGAACAGATGCACAGAAATGCACAGACAAATCAAACAAACAGACACATTAAAAGGGGGAAAGAAAAGAAAGAAAATGGAGAGGACAGAGACAAAAAGAAGAGAAGAAAAAAGACAAAAAAATAAAGGGGGTCAGAGACAACAAAGGACAATGGACAGTCTAAAAGTGTATGACCAGTTGAGGGGAGAAATAAGGGAGAGATACTGGAGAATATATCTGGATTGCAAGAAGCTAAGAAAAGGGAGAAAGTAGAAAGGAAAAAAAGGAGTAAAAATTTAAAAAATTTTAAGTAAAAAAAGGTAATAATAGTAAAAAACAAGTACAAAAAAAAGAAGAAAAAAAGAAAAAAATTGAAGAAAAAAAGAAAAAGGAAAAAAAATGCAGCAGCTCCCCCTCATGGATAGGTGTGGTTCAGTGTGGTAGCTCTCAGAGGCTGCTCTCTGAGACTCTGCCTTGGTGTCTGTAGAGAGTAGAATGGCGGCAGGCCAAGCCCTGCTGGAACTACGCACTGTAGGCCACTCTAATGAGTCTGAACTCCTTGTGCTGAGGTTGAGCCAAGTTGTGTTTTCCAGGCCTGCCTCAGTTCAAAGTTCTAGTCCACGCACTTTTATGCTACCACAGATGAGATGTACTTGCTTTGGTGGCTGGCTTCTTAATGGAAGGGGTCAGTTTGACTTGGCTCAGGCAGGGTTTTAGGCTGCCCCTGCCTGAGGTGAGGTGTGCAGCAGATGAAGTACACCCCATCACAGACAGAACTGTGGATTCCCAGCCCCCTCCTGGGATCGTGTAGGGGTGGGGACTAATTTTTCCCTGTTGGCACCCAGGATTCGGGAGTCACGTGGCCAATGCTGGGGGCGAGATGCGCCGTGAAAATGAGGTGCGTGCTCCCACTCCCAAAACTGAGGTCGAAGTGAGCGCCCCTGGCACTGCCACCTAGGTGGCTGCTGACTCCCTGCCAAGATGGTGCAGGGCTGGAAGCTGTTCTTTCCCTTGTGCCACCTGGGTTCGGGATTTGGGCTACCCAGCAGTTTCTCTCTCCAAGTGCAGTTAAATGTCCTTTATCTCTTCCCCAGAGACAGTACTATGAGCGTGTTCAGTTTCTCTGTCTCTTCCTTTTGTCTCTCAGGCTCCACGCGTTTGCCTCATTTTGGGCTGGGGCTTCCACCTACCCTGCCATCTCAGGGTGGCCCATTTTCCAATCTCCCCAGTTTGCACTCACTCACTCAGGTATCTTTGAGGTTGTCTTCTTTCTGGATTCCGTATTTTCTCCTTCCGCTCTTGCAGATGAGAGTGATGTCCTTCTCAGTTCGATTGTTGGGGCAGACAGTTTACAGAGCTCCCTTCCTCTCTGTCATCTTGGCTCCTCTCTTTATGTTAGTCTTATGGAAATGAAAAGGGGTGGAGAAAATGAGAGAATAACAATGCAAACTCTGTTCCATGAGTGTGGAATTCAGTGGCAGCTGTCATTGCTTTATGAATTGCTGCAATATGCTGATTTGTTTTGTTATTGTTAGAGAACGTGAGATTTTTGTAACTCACCCTAAGGAGACAGAGAGAAAACACACTCAACCCCTTCTACATAGATACTGAGCCATAGTGGATCAGTACTATCTTGTTGAATTTACAAATAGTTTTCTCCCAACAATGTAATAATTTAATTGAATAGCTTTTCTTAAATTGAATTTGTTTACCAGTCAACATTACTAAGTAGACATGAAGACTTGAACCTTGATAAAGGAATGAATAGATAAGAATTGATGGAAATTTGAAATGGTGATATTTTGTATTATATTTTATTGTTATTGTTGTTGTTGTTGTTGTTGTTGTTCTGTATGTTTTACTTGGGAACATCATGTATTCTAAAAAGAAAACCATTAAGTTGTATGCTTCAAAGACGATTTTGTTAACATGTAAGGTTTTAAAACAAAATTCTGGGTCCTCTCACCTGCCTGAAGCTAGGATGAGATAATATAGTATAGTATTTTCAATGTTCTGAATGTGTTCCTCAAAATTCATAACCCCCATGTTGATGGTATAAGAGGTGAGGCCTCTAAAAGTTGATTAGTGCCCTTATGAAAGAAGCCCAAGAGAACTCCTTTGCCCTCTCTACCATGTGAGGGCACAAATAGAAAGCACCATCTATTGACCAGAAAGCAGGCCTTCACTAGGAACTAAACCTGCCAGTGCTTTGATCTGGTGCTTTCCAGCTTTTAGGTCTGGGTGAAAAAAATTTCTGATATTTATAAACTACCTAATCTCTTGTGTTTTGTTATAGAAACCCAATAGACAAAGGAACTAGCCAAGAATAAGCTTTCTGATTTTATTTTCCAGTTCCACCACTTCCTAGATAGATCACTTTTGCAAAGTCACTTAATCCTTCAACCTTAGCTACCTTATCTGTAAATTTAGACAAATGAATGTTAAATGAATAACACATGTCAAGTATATGCTTAGCCTTGACACTTACTTTCCTGGCACATAAGTCTAATTGTAGGTGTTACTCTTAAAATAATTATTAATGTGAAATGAATTAAATCAGAAGTATGTATTACATGCACTGCTTGAAAATCAATAATTTTTACATATGAAGCTATTTATCCTAAGTTAGTTTAAAACAATTGCACTAAAATAGCTATGGCAAATTTCCTTCATCTCTCAATAAGGACCTTAGTAAGTCCTTCACAAAAGGAAATAGTCTAGTCTTTTATGAATAATGTTTGTGAACAGGAAAACTTGCAACTGAATTAGTCTTTTTTTCAATGATTACTGTATTTCAGCTAAGGTTGAAAAACAATGTTCATCACATCAGGGCAAAGCAACAGGAATTAGGAAGAGTCCAATGTGTTTAAAATTCTTTGCTGTATTTTTTATATGACCAAGAAAGTGTTGACTAGGCTAGCTTCTTCAGTGTTTAGATTCACTTAACTCTTCTGTTTATTAATGATCACCAATGGCCTCTATAATTTAGATGTAATGGTTAAACAACCACCTTTTGCATTTGAACTAAAAACAGAAGTAATAAATTCATTTATTGCTAATAATTTTCATTATATAAAAACCCTTTCTTAATACTTGGTAACATAATAATAACAAATAGGTAAAACAGTGATTTTTGCTCATTCATTTTGAGCACTTTGTAACTCATTTTTCTCTAAAATCCAAACTATGAATCCCAAATGACCTCATATAACATATAAGCTATTGGGCTAAACATAGTATATTTTCAATATTTTTTTAGGAATAAATAAAAGAGATTATGGTAAAAGCTGAAGAAAAGGAAGCTCTTTCTCTTTCTTTTATCCTATTATATCTTTGTAATAATGTAGTCAACCAGAGCAATAAAAATCTATGCAACAATTTAGTCCTCTTCCTTTTGTCTTCCTCCCCCTTTCCAGATTTGTATACTCACCTCCATATGTAATCTCCTTACTGTATGCTTGGAAGTGACTTCTTGTAATAAAAGATTGGGGTGAATAATTTTGTCTTTCTGGATGAAAGGGAAAGAAAACCATATGATATACATTAGTCTTTTTCTGTGATTTGACTACCAGCTGCTCTGAAGCAGTTCACAGGGGACTAACCTGGATTTGATTAGAAAAATCTGGGGTATCAAATAGATTACACAATTTGGGGAAGCTTCTTTCTGAATTAAATCCAAGTGATTTTCTCATGATTGTATCTATTCAAATTGTAGAGAGACAGAGTGAAAGAAAACATAGTTTTAACAGCTATTTAAAGAAATAAATTATTGGAATTTGTTCCCAGCTTATGTCAACTACCTTTATAGACTGTGTGTGTACCCCAGAAGGTACTCTAAGGGTTAATCAGCTTCTTTAAATGTTAATATGTGCTATATAAATATATGACAGATTAAACTCACCACTGGGAAAAAAGAAACCTGATTTGGGATGAGGCAGAGAAAATAGCTTTAATAGATTATTGAATGTTTTTCATTCTTACTTTGGAACAATAAAAAGAAAATATCCTTAAGGGGCATATTCCCTTGTATACACTGAAAGAGGGGGTGAAGAACGTTAAACAAATCATAGAAAGGTAATAGAATACTGTGATCCATAACAAGTGACTGGAAGTGGGAGGCTGAGTGAGACTGAAGCTGAACTATATAATAATATAGAGCAAGGCTCTGTGGCTACAAAAAAGAAAGCTAGTTTTTCAAGTAAGAAAATAAGACACTGATCATAGGAGGCAGAGACCACTGTGGTATAGAAAGCCATAGATAAGACTGAAAATGGACTTGTCCCAGAGGAAATAAGTTAGGAAGAAGAGGAGGTGGGTAATATTAATGTTGTAGGTATACACTATAATACCAAACCAATATTGCTGATCCAATCATAGAAGCAGAGACATGATGTAGTCAAAACTTCAGGAGATGATAAAAAATAGGGTAAAAAAATTTTACAGCCATAAGATAATAAGCTAGTCATAAAGTGCTGTTTTTCAGGTTGAAAAAAAAAAAGAACACAGTAAAATGTTGAAGAGGTGGGCGGCAAGAAAACATAATGTCCAAAATCAGTTTCAGTCAGATATTGGAATATGAAAAAGGAGATAAATGGAACCATAACAGAAGGCAAGAGGTACTGAAAATTAAATAATACTAAGGATAAAAGCCAGGACATTATAGGAGAAAATTTATAGTATAGTAAGCGTATGGGTCGTAAACATGCATGCTACTTAGGATTTCAATTTAAAAAGAGTTCAGAAGAAAGAATTGAGCTATTCATATATATGGTTGATTCATTGAACATAATATCTGTTTCCCATAATTACCTTAGATGTCCAGTTTGCATTAGCTCCTGCAGAATGAATGTGTACTCTGATATCATATTAGCCTCTCATTCAAGAAAATAATGATAATAGCTTTCATTCCCAATTAAGAGTTTTTGAATGCCATCATTCTCTACTATTTCATTTCAAGGTGGTAATCCCATCCAGAAAATTTGCTAGTACTGTCCAGACCTCTGGGAAATTCACTTTGTTGACACTAATCATTTAATTCAAAGTTTAAACTTTTTACTGGAATTGTAAAGTTAAAGTCCTGTTATGAGCTTTTCTTTCTTATCCGTATTTTACATAAAATTGGGTCGTAAAATGCATAGAGAGCATTTCTTAAGACCCAGATTACAAAATTATTAGTGATTTACCTAGTTACCTCTCTGAATTCACTATATAAAAGCCATAAACCTTACATAATAAAGTTTTCTTTAAATATAAAAATCCTTAATAGAATAATAATTTGTAGTATCCAGACCAAGATTTCATGTTCAAGATTATCAAGTTTCCCACATGGGTCATGGCTGCATTGCCAGCTCAGGCTCACTTACTTAATCCTCTACCTGCACTGCTATTTGTCACCCAAACTAACTGATCCACAAAAGATAAAGCGCTCTTGGTTTGGGAAAAAAATTACCAGTTTAAGTGTTCTTTAAGTGTTTAATCCAAAACAAAGTCAGTGGCACTACCCACAAATTATTTCAGCTATCCACTCAAAACTGGCCCTTCTACTTATGCAACAACTTGCTTGATATGTTATTTTTATTATGCAAAATAACTTCTTCAATATAAAAGTTAATAAACATTCAATGCAGAAAATAAACAGAAAACAAAAAAAATGAAGATGAAACCTTCAATAGACATTTATCCAAAGGAGAGATATAAATGGCCAACAAGTATATAATCAGATGCTCAGCATCACTGATCAGGGAGATGGAAGTCAAAACTATAATGAGAGGGAGATAAAATGACAGTGGAGTGGAAGGACCCTAGCCTCATATCATCCCATGAACACAACTAGATAACTATACCCCAGAAATCAATCTTGAAGACTGACAGAACAAACTCCACATCTAAAAGCAGAGAAGAAGCCAAATCAAAGAAGATAGGAATTGAAGAAATATGCTTTAGGAGATAAAGTGATCACAGGTGCTGTGGAAGGTATCTGTGGTTGTGGAGAAAGGTGAGAGAGAGGGGAGCACACAGGGGAATGCAAAAGGAGAATACTCCCACAAAGCCAATGGATGAAAAAATGAGAGGGCTGATTTTTATGAGTTCTTTCAACCAGCTGGGATTACAAACTGGAACTTTAAAGGTTAGTGGGATTGCCTGGGATAGAAACCTTAGGGCACTGCCTTACTCCTGGAGAGAACACAGGTAAGCAACCATGGGGCAAATAGCTTAGAAACAGCAATCTGAAGAACTCCTGGGGCACCCAGAAGGAGATTATTCACTCTTCTTGGAGCACATCTTCCAGTGGCAACTTTCACAGAGATAGTTCTCTGAGGATAAAGGAGATGGCTGACACCATTTATCTCCCCCATGGCTCAAAATAAACATATAGCCCCCTGCAGGAAGCAATGAAATGCCATCACTGGCAGCCTAACCAGCTTACTCCAAGTCCCACACCCTTGCGCTCTGGTGGGACTGGCCTTCTCAGTCAAGCTTGCCTCAGTTCCAACATGGTGGGCCTCTTCCCCAGAAGACAAGCAGAAACCCCTGCCCACAAATACACCTCCTGACCAGAGAGTTCTGCAGAGCTTCAGTTCTAGTGGAAGTAATATCATGTCTCATTTAACAAGCAGACCAGAGCATACCTAGTTAAAACTCACCACCACATTCTGGTCAAGGAACAAATACTGGCCACTGCAGTCAAGGAGAGTCTCTGCAGACAATTAGCCTGAGGGATAGAGCAGCCAAAACACAACAGCAAAACACATACAGCACACACCAGAGACACTCCCTGAGGCACAAGGCCCTGAACACTAAATGACCTCTTTTCATAAAACCATTTCTCTCAGAAGCAGGAAACATAATAGGGTTTTCTAACAGAAGAAGTCAGAGACTTAGATAAAATGGCAAGTCAGAGTAATTCATCCCAAATGAAATAATAAGATAAGGTCACAAGCAGAGATCTACAAGAAGCAGATAGAAATAACATGCTTCATGGAATATTTAAATCAACAATCATAAGGATACTACCTTGGCTTGAGAAAAGAATGAAAGACTTCAGGGAGACCTTTTCCACAGAAATAAGAGAGTTAAAAAAAAGAATCAGTCACAAATTAAAAATGCAATAACTGAGATTGGAAACAAGATTCATACAATGAACACAAGGATATAAGCACAGGAATGAATTAATGATATAGAATACAAAAGAATGGACTAAAAGTAAGCTGAACAAAGGAAAGAAAGAAAAATTATACAATACTAGAAAAGATTTATGGAACACAATGGCATCAACACATGTAATAACATTCATATTTTAGGGGTCCCAGAAGAAGAAGGAAACAAAAAGGAGGGCAGAAAATTTATTTCAGGAAATAATAGCTGAAAACTTCCCTAATCTGGGGAAGGAAAGACATGTAGATCCAGGGGGCACAGAGAACCTATCAAAATCAACAAAAGCAGGCCAACACCAAGACATATTGTAATTAAATTGGCAAAATATAATGATAAAGAAAAAAATCTTTAAAACAGCAAGACAAAAGAACCCCCTAACTAACAAGAGAAGACCCATACAGCTAGGTGCAGATCTTTCAACAGAAACTTAGCAAGCCAGAATAGAGTGGCATGATATACTCAAAGTGCTGAATGAAAAAAACATGCAGACAAGAATACTCTATCCAGCAAAGCTGTCATTCAGAAATGAAGAAGATATATAAAGTTTCCCAGAAAAACAAACAAACAAACAAACAAATAACTAAACTAAAGGAATTTGTGACCACTAAACCACCTTTGCAAAAATATTAAATTTGATTGCCACTTCAGATAGCTGTGAAATTAGGTGATTAACTAGTTGTTACTTAACCTTCTTATTTCTATATAAGTCTAATTACATGAAAAAGAAGCTGGGGTTCTGAATTTTTACTTTACTTATCCATTTGGAGTGTCATTGTAACTACTGTATTGTAAATGATGGAAAATAACTGCATATATTAAAAAAATAGTGTTATATTCTAAAAAAAAATAAAATATATATACCACAAAAAATAAATAAAATAAAATGACCCATCTATATGTTGTTTATAAGGGATTCATTTTAGACTTACAGACACCTGCAGATTGAAAGTGAGGAGATGGAGAAACACTTATCATGCACAAAAGATGTCAAAAAAAAGGTAGAGAAGCAATACTCATATCTGACAAATAAAATTTTAAACCAAAGACTATAATAAAGGGGGGGAAGGAAGGAAGCAAACCATGATACTCTTAACAATACAGAACCAACCGAAGGTTGATGGAAGGAATGTGGACATGGGATGGGCTAAATAGCTGAAGGATATCAAGGAGGGAACTTGTTTTGAACACTGGGTATTACATGTCAGTGATGAATCAATAAATTCTACTCCTGAAAACAATGTTACACTATATGTTAACTAACTCAAATTTAAATAAAAAATTTAAAAACAAAGAGTATAACCATAGATTTAGAAAGATACTATTCATAATAAAGGGGACAATCTAACAGTTATAAATATTTATGTACCCAACATAAAGCATGTAAATATATAAAACAATTGTTAACAAACATAAAGGAACTCATTGATAATAATACAATAATAATAAGGGACTTTAATACGCCACTTACATCAATGTACAGGTCAACTAAGCCGAAAATCAACAAAGAAACAAAAGCCTTGATTGATATACTGCACCGGATGTACTTAACAGATATATTCACCATATTCCATCCTAAAACAGCAGAACACACAGTCTTTTCAAGAGCACATGGGACATTATGCAGAAAAGATCACATATTAGGTCATGAAATGGGCATCAACAAATACGAAAAGACTTAAATCATACCATACACCTTTCTGGGCACTAGAAGTCAACCACAAGAATAAAATTTGGTAAGACAGACCACAAGTACATAGAGGTTAAACAACATGCTACGAAACAATTAATAGGTCAAGTAGGAAATCAAAGGAAAAATACAAAAGTACTTTGGAATGCCCAAATGCCTCAGTTGATTAGGCATCTGACTCTTGATTTTGGCTCAGGTCATGATCTCATGGTTTGTGAGTTCGAGCCCCACATCACGTTCTGTTTTGACAGTGTGTAGCCAGCTTGGGATCCTCTCTCTCTCTCTACCTCTCCCTCTCCCTCTCCCTCTCTCTCTCTCCCCTAGTCATGTGCTCTATCTATCAAAATAGATAAACTTTGAAAAACGTACTTTGAAAGAAATGAAAATGAAAACACAATGATCCAAAACCTTTGAGATGCAGCAAAAGCAGTCCTAAGAGGGGACTATCTAGCAATACAAGCCTACCTTAAGAAGCAAGAAAAAAAATGAAATAAACAACCTAACCTTATGCCTAAAGAGATTGGAAAAAGAACAACAAATGAAACCTAGAGCCAATAGAAGGAAGAAAATAATAAATATTAAAGGTTGGTGGTAAGACGGCAGAGGAGTAAGGCAACCCCAAGCTTGCCTCATAGCTGGAGCACAGCTAGATAAATCTCAAATTATTCTGAACACCCAAGAGATCAATTAAAAGTCTTCAAGAACAATATCCCGTCTTTGTAAACCAGAAAAACAACCTGTGGAAAGTAGGAACTTCATAGAGTTCATGGGGGGGAAAGAGCCATATGTGCTTCCGAAGGAAGGAATGAACTCCTGACCGTGGTGGGAGTAGCAAGAGAGAAGGAGGAAAGAGAGTAAAAGCATGGAAAAAAAAAAAAGAGTGAAAACAGTCTCAGGGGACTACACAAGAAAACTATTCCCCAAAACTTTTGATGGAGAAAATAAAGGGTTACAATACTGTCAGTTTTCTATAAACTGCAGAACACAAATTCCGTTTCACAGGTTTGTGACATTGCCAGGTTTACACCTAGAAAGGTGAGCAGTGCTCTGGTGAGAGAGCAAAACTGAGGGTCAGCATTGGGAAGCCTAAAGAACCTCAGGGTCACATGGGGAGAATTGATTCCCTTGCTTGGAGTTCGTTTGGTAGACTGGATATGTCCTCTATGAAGACAAAAGACCCTGGGAGAGCCACGGAGCAGTCCCACTCACTAATATAGGAACAAAGATGCCACAGAGGTCTGAAAACCCTGGAACATGCTGTGTGTTGAAATTGGCCTTAAACTCTCATCCACTGCATGACCATGCAGCTATCTTCTACCATAAACCCATAAGCCATCACCAGTCACAATACAGGGAGACCCTCCTCCAGAAGATCAGGGATCTCTGATGTATGGAGTTTTGAAACAGAGCCATGCCTGAGTTAAAACATGGAGTGAAGCATCCTTTGGCAAGGAAATGGCTATGACACAGACAGGGTGAAGGAGAGAATCTGACAGAAACCAGGTACACATGTGGGGTGACTGTTTGCACACCTGTGAAGGTTTGATGAGGAGGAGTGGCACACATTTACTGCTCTTATTTTCTCCTCACACTCACCATTTTGATCCACCTCAGTAAGCTAAATAGACATGATTATATATTAGATTTTTTTAAAGAAGACTGTAACAAGTGACAAAGAAGGGCACTATATCATAATTAAGGGGTCTATCCATCAAAAAGATCTAATAATTGTAAATGTTCATGCCCCCAACTTGGCACACCAAAATGCATAAATCCATTAATAAAAAACATAAGGAACTCATGGATAATAATACAATCATAGTAAAGGACTTTTTTTTTATTAATGAACTTTAACACCACACTTACAGCAATGGGCAGATCATCTAAGGAGAATTTCAACAAGGAAACAATGGTTTTGAATGACACACTGGACCAGATGGACTTCAAAAATACATTCAGAACATTTAATCCTAAAGTAGCAGAATACACATTCTTCTCAGTGTCCATGAAATATTCTCCAAAATAGATTAGATACTGGGTCAAAAATCAGCACTTGGCAAGTACAAAAATCATATCATGCATATTTTCAGATCACTATGCTGTGAAACTTGAAGTCAACCACCACAGAAAATTTGTAAAGCCGAAATGCATGAAGGTTGAATAACATCCTACTAAAGAATAAATGGGTTAAGAAGGAATTTAAGAAGAAAGAAAAATACAAGAAGTAAATGAAAATGAAAATACAACAGTCCAAACCCTTTGGGATGTAACAAAGGCAGTCCTAAGAGGGAAATATATTGTAATTCAGGTGTAGCACAAGAAGCAAGAAAAGTTGCAAATACACAGCTTAAACTTACACAGGTGGGGGTAGGAAAAGAAAAGCAAAAAAGCCAGCAGAAGGAGAGAAATAATAAAGATTAGAGCAGAAATAAGTGATATAGAAACAAAAATAGTAAAATACAAACAATTATAAGTGAATACACCATAGAAATACAATTATCAGAGAATACCATGAAAACTTATATGCCAACAATCTGGGCAATATGGACGAAATGGACACATTCCTAGAAACTCACAAACTACCAAAACTGAAATGGGAAGAAATAGAAAATTTGAACAGGTCCATACCCAGCAAAGACATTGAATCCATAATTAAATAATCTCCCAACAAACAAGAGTCCTGGGAAAGATGGCTTTTCAGGGGAATTCTATCAGAAATTTAAAGAATAGTTAATTCCTATTCTCAATTCCAAAAAATGAAAATGGAAGGAAAGCTTCCAAACTCATTCTACAAAGCCAGCATTGCCTTGATTCCAAAACTAGATGAAGATCCCACCAAAAATGACAATTACAGGCCTATCCCTGATGATCATGGATGCAAAAATTCTCAATAAAATATTGGCAAATTGAATTCAACCATACATTAAAAGAATTATTCACTGTGATGAAGTGAATTTATTCCTGGGCTACAGGGTTAGGTCAATATTCACAAACTGATCAATGTGATACACCACATTAATAAAAGAAACTATAAGAACTGTATGATCATTTCAATAGAGGTAGACAAAGTATTTGTCAAAATACAGAATCTATTCTTGATAAAACGCTCAGCAGTATAGGGGTAGATAGAACACACATCAACATCGTAAAGGCTATATATTTAAAGACCCACAGCTAATATAATCCTCAGTGGGGAAAAACAGAGAACTTTCCCCCTATGGTCAGGAACAAAACAAGGATGTCCACTTTCACCATTATTATTTAACAGAGCACTGGAAGTGTTAAGCTCAGCAATCAGACAACAAAAAGAAATAAAAGGCATCCAAATTGGCAGAGAAGAAGTCAAACTTTCACTATTTGCAGATGACATGACACTCTATGTATGAAACCCGAAAGACTCCACCAAAAAACTGCTAGAACTAATACATGAATTCTGGAAAGTCATAGGATATAAAAGAAATGTGCAGAAATCAGTTGCATTTCTATACACCAAAAACAAAATAAATCAAAGAACAGATCCCATTGAATTGCACCAAAAACAATAAGATACCTACAAACAAACCTAACTAAAGAGATAAAAGATCTATACACTGAGGAGCACATGGATGGTTCAGTCGGTTGAGCGTCTAACTTCAGCTCATGTCATAATCTCATGGTTCATGGCTTCAAGCCCACGTTGGGTTCTGTGCTAAAAGCTCAGAGCTTGAAGCCTCCATTGGATTCTATCTCCATCTCTGTCTGTATTCTCTCTCTCTTTAAAATAAATAGTCATTAAAATTTTTTGAGGCTATACACTGAAAACTATAGACACTTATGAAAGAAATTGAAGAGGACACAAAAAATGGAAAAACATTTCATGCTCACAGATTGGAAGAAACAAAACATTGTTAAAATATCTACACTACCCAAAACAATGTATACATTAATGCAATCCCTATCAAAATACCAGCAACATTTTTCACAGAGGTAGAACAAACAATCCTAAAATTTGTAAGCAATCACGAAAGACCCAGAATAGCCAAAGCAATCCAGAAAAAGAAAAACAAATCTGGAGGCATCACAATTCCGGATTTCAAAGCATAATTACAAAGCTGTAGTCATCAAGACAGTATAGTACTGCCACAAAAACAGACACATAGATCAATGGAACTCAATAGAAAACCCAGAAATGGGCCCATAATTAAAAGGTCAAATAATCTTCAACAAAGCAGGAAGAATATCCAATGGAAAAAATATATTCAAAAATAATATTGTGAAAACTGGATGGTGACAAGCAGAAGAATGAAACTGCACCACTTTCATAAAAAATACACAAAAATAAACAAAATGGATGAAAGATCTAATTGTGAGACAGGAAGGGGCACCTGGGTGGCTAAGTTGCTTAAGCGTCCAACTTCAGCTTGGGCCATGATCTCATGATTTGTGGGTTCGAGGCCTGCATAGGGCTCTGTGCTGACAGATTGGAGCCTTGAACATGCTTAGATTCTGTCTCCCTCTCTCTCTGCCAGTCCCCCACTCATGCTCTTTCTTCGTCTCTCAAAAATAAATAAATGTTAAAAAAATTAAATGTGAGACAGAAAACCTTCAGAATTCTAGAGGAGAACATAAGCAGCAACTGCTTGGATCTTTGCCACAACAACTTCTTACTAGACACGTCTCCAGAATCAAGGGAAACAAAAGCAAAGATGAACTACTGGGACTTCATTAAGATAAAAACTTCTGCACAGAGAAGGAAACAATTAACAAAACTAAAAGGTAGCCTATGGAATGGGAAAAGATACTTGCAAATGACATATCTGGTAAACAGTTAGTATCCAAACTCTATAAAGAACATCAAATTCAATACCCAAAAAGCAAATAACCCAACTAATAAATAAGCAGAAGACACGAATAGACAATTTTCCAAAGAAGATATCCAGATGGCTAACAGACATATGATAAGATGCTTAACAGGACTCATCATCAAGGTGATACAAATCAAAACCAGGATGAGATGCCACCTCACACCTGTCAGAATGACTAAAATTAACAACAGAAGAAACAACTGGTGTTGGAGAGGATGCAGAGAAAAGGGAACCCTCTTTCAGTGTTGGTGGGAATGCAAACTGCTGCACCCACTATGGCGAACAGTACGGAGGTTCTTCAAAAAGCTGAATATACTAGTACCTATGACTCAGCAATTGAACTCTTAGGTATTAACCTAAAGGATACAAAAATACTGAGTCAAAAGTGTACATGTACCCCAAATTTTAAAGCAGCATTGACAACAGTAGGCAAACTTTGGAGACAGCCCAAATGTCCATCAATTGATGAATAGATAAAGAGATGGTATATACATGCAGTGGAATATTACTTAGCCATCAAAAAGAATGAAATCTTTTCATGTACAATGCCATGGCGGAGCTAGAATGTATTATGTTAAGCAAAATAAGTCAATCTGAGATCCATATCTGTATGATATCACAAACATGTGGAAATTTAAAAATGAAACAGATAAACATATGGCAAAGGAAGAAAACAGAAGAGAGGGAAACAAACGACAAGAGATGCTTAATGATAGAACAAAAACTAAGGGTTACTGGAGGGATACGGGTGGGAGCTGAGCTACATGATTGATGGGTATTGAGGAAGGGACTTGTGATAACCAGTGAGTGTTGGGTGTATGCTGTGAATCACTGAATTCTCCTCCCAAAGCCAATATTGCACTGTATGTTAAAAGAAAAACTAAATAAAATAGTAAATATAATTAAACAAACAAATAAAAAGGTAGATAGATATTAGAGAAGAAATAATTGACATAGATACTAAAAGAAAAAAACAGAAAATATCAATGATACCAGGAGGTGGCATTTAGCCAGAGTTATCACAAAGAATAGAGAAAGGACCTGAATAAAATCACAAATGAAAGAAAATAAATCACAACCAACATCAGAAACGCAAATAACTGTACAAAAATATTGTGAAAAATTATGTGCCAACAAATTAGACAACCTGGAAAAAATGGATAAATTCCTAGAAACATATAAACAAGCAAATTTGATAAAAGAAGAAATACAGAACTTAAATGAACTGATCACCTGCAAGGAAATTGAATCAGCAATCAAAAAACTTTGAACAAATGAAAGTCCAGGACCAGATGACTTCACAGAAGAATTGTGCCAAACATTTGAAGAAGAGATCATAGTACCTATTATTTTCAAACTACTTCACAAAATAAAAATGGAAAGAAACCTTCCAAATTCACTCTATGAAGCCAGTGTTACCTTAATACCAAAACCAGATAAAGAGTACATTAAAAAAGAGAACTATAGGCCAATATCACTGATGAACGCTGATGCAAAAATTGTAATGAAATACTTAAAAAGCGAATCCAACAGCACTTTAAAAGGATCATTCACCACGATAAAGTGGGATTTAGCCCTTGGCTACAAGACTGGTTCAATATTCACAAGTTAATCAATGTGATACACAACATGAACAAAGTACAAGAATCATATGATTCTTTCAATAGATACATCAAAAGCATTTGAAAAAGTACAAAATCCACTTATGATAAAACACTCAATAAAATTGGTTTTAGAAGTAATATTCTTCAACATAATGAAGGCTTTAAACGAAAAACCTACAACTAATATTATCCTCATTGGGGAAAAACTGAGAGCTTTTTCTCTATTTTTAGGAACAAGTCAGTGATGTCCACTCTCACCACTGTTATTTAAAATAGTACTGGAAGTTCTAGCCACCTCAATCAGACAAGAAAAATTTTTAAAAAGCCACCCAACTTGACAAGGAAGAAGTAAAACATTCACTATTTGCAGATGGCAAAATAGTCTATATAGATATCCCAAGACTCCACCACGAAAGTGCTAAAACTGATATATTACTAATTCAGCAAAGTCCCAAGATAAAAATCAGCGTATAGAAACCTGTTGCATTTCTTTACACCAATAATGAAGCAGCAGAAAGAGAAATGAGGAAATAAATCCCATTTACAATGGCATTAAAAACAATAAGATACCTTGGAATAAACCTAACCAAAAAGGTGGGAGACCTGTAATCTCAAAAGTACTGTGTACTCTGTAGGAAATTTAAAAAGTAACTGCACTCTGAAAGAAACTAAAGATGATACATAGAAATGGAAAAAAATTCCCTGTTCATGGATTGGAAGAACAAATATTGTTAAAATGTCTATATTACCCAAAGCAATCTACACATTTAATACAATCCCTATCAAAATACCACCAACATTTTTCACAGAGGTAGAACAAAAAAAAATCTTAAAATTCATACAGAATCAGAAAAGAATCTGAACAGTCAAAGCAATCTTTAAAAAGAAAAGCAAAGCTTGAGGACATCAAAATTTTGGACTTCAAGCTATATGACAAAGCTATAGTGATTAAAACAGTATGGTATTGGCACAAAACCTGACAGCTAGATCAGTGGAACAGAATGAAAAACCCAGAACTGAATCCATAACTATATGGTCAAGTAATATTTTGACAAAGTAGAAGAGAATATCCAATGGGAAATAGAAAGTCTCTTCAGCAAATGGTGTAGGGAAAACTGGACAGCAACATGCAAAAGAATGTAACGGGACCACTTCCTTACACCAAGCAAAAAACGAAGTTCAATGTGTCATTCAGGTCCATGGTTTCTTTAATGATTTTCTGTCTGGTTGATCTATCCATTGCTGTCAGTGGGTTATTAAAGTCCCCTGCAATTAGCACATTCTTCTCAATAAGATTGTTTCTGTCTGTGATTAATTGTTTTATGTATTTGTGTGCTCCCAAATTTGGCACATAGATGTTTATAATTTTTAGCTCTTACTGATGGAGAGACCCCATGATTATTATATCATGTCCTTCTTCATCTCTTGTTACTGCCTTTACTGTAAAGTCCAGTTTGTCTGATATAAGTATGGCTACTCCAGCTTTCTTTTGGCTTCCAGTCCCATGATAGATATTTCTCCATCCCTTTACTTTAAACCTGAAGGTATCTTCAGGTCTAAAATGAGTCTCTTGTAGACAGCAAATAGATGGATTTTGGTTTTTTTTCCCATTCTGCTACCCTGTGTCGTTTTGTTGGAGCATTCAGTCCATTTACATTCAGTGTTATTATTGAAAAATGTGGGTTTAGAATCATTGTGTTCTCCATAGAATTCATGTTTATAGTAGTGTCTCTGGCACCTTGTATTCTTGCAACATTTCCCTGAGAGAGTCCTTCTTACGATTTCTTGTAGGGCTGGTTTTGCGGTCATGAATTCTCTCAATTTTTGTTTATTTGGCAACACCTTTATCTCTCCTTCTATTTTGAATGACAGGTTTGCTGGATAAAGGATTCTTGGCTGCATGTTTTTTGTGTTCATCACATTGAAGATTTCCTGCCATTCCTTCCTGGCCTGCCAAGTTTCATTAGATAGGTCTATAACCAGTCTGATAGGTCCATCATCCGATGAATGGATCAACAAGATGTGGTGTGTGTGTATATATATAT
>NC_043717.1:64880379-64893796 GCF_006229205.1 Suricata suricatta | reverse complement strand
TATATATATACACACACACACACACACACACACACACACACACACAATGGAGTATTACATGGCAATGAGAAAGAATGAAATATGGCCATTTGTATGAAAGTGGATGGACCTCGCGGGTGTCATGCTAAGCAAAATAAGTCACGCAGAGAAGGACAGATACCATATGTTTGCACTCATAGGTCTAACAGGAGAACAGGAGAAACCTAATGGAGGACCAGGGGGAGGGGAAGAGGGAAAGAGAGTTGGGGAGGAAAAGGGACGCAAAACTTGAGAGACTATTGAATACTGAAAACGAAATGAGGGTTGAAGGGGAAGGGGGAGGGGGGGAAAGAGGTGGTGGTGATGGAGGAGGGCACGTGTGGGGAAGAGCACTGGGTGTTATATGGAAACCAATTTGGCAATAAACTATTTAAAAGAAAACGATGTGCAAAATTGATTAAAGAACTAAGTGAGAAACCTGAAACCATAATAATCCTAGAATAGAACACTGTATACTAACATTTGGGACATCATCCATAGCAAATTCTTTCTATGTTTGTCTCCTAAGGCAAAGGAAACAAAAACAAAAATAAACTAAAGTAAGTTCATCAGAATAAAAACTTCTGCACAGTAAAGGAAATAATCAACAAAACTAAAAGGCAACCTATAGATAGGAGAAGATATTTGTAAATGACATATCCATTAAAAGGTTAGTATCCAAAATATATAAAGAACTTAACACCCCAAAAGATAAATAATCCAATTAGAAAATGTGAAGAAGATATGAACAGACGTTTTTTCCAACCAATTCATAGGGATGGCCATGGACACATGAAAAGATGTTCAATATCACTGATCATCAGGGAATCCCAAATCAAAACTACAAAAAGCATTTCAAACTAGTCATAATGGCTAAGATTATCACCAGAAACAAAAGGTGTTGATGAGGATGTGAAAAAAAGGGAAGTTTCTTGCAGTGTTGGTAGAAAGCAAAGTGGTGCACCCACTCTGGAAAACAATATGGAGGTTCCCATTAAGTTAAAAATAGAACTGCCTTGTGATCCAGTAATTCACTACTAGCTATTTAATCAACAAATACAAAAACACTAGTTTGAAGGTATAAATGCACCCCAATGTCTATAGCTGCATTATCAACAATAGCCAAATTATGGAAAGAAACCAAATGTCCACTGACTGATGAACGGCTAAAGAAGAGCAATAGATAGATAGATGATAGATAGATAGATAGATAGATAGATAGATAGATAGATAGGTAGATAGATAGATAGATAGATAGATAGATAGATATCCATAATGAAGAATGAAGTCTTGCCATTTGCAAAAATGTGGATGGAGCAATAAAGTATCAAGAGAATATGGTGCTAAGCAAAATACGTCAGAGAGAGAAAAAGACCATGATTTCATTCATATGTGGAATTTACGAAATAAAAGAAATGATCATAGAGGAAAAATGTAGAGAAGAAAACCAGGAAACAGGCTCTTAACTATAAAGAACAAACTGATGGTTAATAGAAGGGAAGTGGGTGGGAAGGGGATGGGTTAAATAGGTGATGGAGATTAAGGAGTGCGCTTGTCATGGTGAGCATCAGGTGTTGTATATAAGTGTTAAATCAGTAAATTATACACTTGAAACTAATATTACACTGTATGTTTACTCACTGGAATTTAAATAAAAACTTTAAAAAACACTATAATGAGCTATCACCTCATACTTATTAGGATGGCCACTACATTAAAAAGACAGGAAATAATATAAGTTGGTGAAGATGTGGAGAAATCGGAACTCTTATGCACTGTTGTTGGGACTGTAAAATGGTTCGGTGCTCTAAAAAATACTATGAAGTTTCCTCGAAATATTAAAGTGATATTACTATATGATCCTGTAATCTTATTTCTTGGTATATATGCAAAAATAATTGAAAGCAAGATCTCAAAAGGATATTTCCATATTTTCATTGCAGCATTATTCACAAGAGACAGAATGTTCACCAGTGTGTGATTGAATAAAGAAAATGTGGCCTATACATACAATGGAATATTATTCAGCCTTAATAAAGGAATCCAGTCATGTGCTACAACATAGATGAAACTTTAGTGTTGGGGCCCAGTAGGCAAAAAATACCCTCAAACAATATTTGGTCTCCTGGGCCCCATGTATGGCTTCTGTTCATCCTATGATTTTCTCATTGCTTTGCAAAGAGGCATATACTTTCAGGCTTTGAATCAACTTGGGTCCGTCAGTGACCTTCCCTTACTTTATTTTCTGGCTCTTTTTCTGCTGTTGGGAGTGAACATTATCCTCTGCCAAAAGATTTGCTTATAAAAGGATGAGCATCTTACCCTTGAATAACTGATGAAGGGCCTTAAGGAATGTATATCTCTTCATAGAATTCTTCAGGTTTATCTTATGTTTAAAACCAAACTATTATTAGGGGATTCCTCTTTTTGCAACGACTTAATCCTGTTACTACTGTCCTGATAAGAATGACCTTTTCCGGAGCATGTCTTTACTTCAGGGACCTTTAACTATGTAACCATTAAAGAAATGATGTAATCGCCCAGGGTATATAAGACCCTGGCCATCTAAGTAAAGTGTAGCTTTACCAACCACCATCCACACTGTCTGTCTCGTCTGTCTTGTCTGTCTTGTTCATCTTGTCCGTCTTCTTTTCTAGAGATATTGTGCCGACACCAACCCCCTACTTGGGACCTTTCGACTGTGGGGCATGGGTTGGTCCCCCGCACTTTAAGATGTTATACTAAATGAAATTACCCAGCAAAAAATAGATAAATGTTGTACAAATTCAATTATATAAGGAATCTACCCTAGTCAAACTCATAGAAACAAAATCAAATGGTGGCCACCAAAGACTGGGAGAAGTGGAAAATGGGAATTGTTCAGTGGGTATAGAGGTTTAGTTTTGCAAGATGAAAATGTTCTACAGATCTGTTGCAAAGCAATGTGAATATAGGTGACATTACTGAACTGTACACCTAAAAATAGTTATAATGGAGTATTTTATGTTTTTTTAAACCACAATTTTTTTTTAAAGAGCAGCAGTAATACCTTGAAAAACTCTTGTGTGTTGGTATTTATGGAGTTGCTGAGCCTGGAACATTACCATGTTGTAAACAGATTTGAGCTGGTTCTACTGGAGGCTATAAGAGCACATCTCAGTCAACAGGTAACCAGCCACCAGACAGCTAACCAGTCACCAATGAAGCCACCAAGACATGTATGAGCCATAGCAAAGACCAGCTGAGCCTGACCCAGATCTTTAGAACCACCACATGAAAACAGCTTAGACTGTGGACCTCCATATTTTTGAGCTAAATAAATGGTTATTATTTGGGGGGAAAATAAAACAGAAAACACTCAAAATGCTTCCATTTGGAGGGAGCCAGTCATGAATAAATGCAAGTTATGTGTATATGTTTATGCACATAATAGTATTCTATTGTGCATTTGCAACCTTTATTTCTTTAATTACAATGTCTTGTTGTGGGCATTTTGTTTTGTTTTGTCCCTTGAGGCATTTTATTTGAACGTATATATTACATCCCTAAAGAAAGAACCCCAGTATTTTCCTTCCTGTGTGTTTTTGTCTTACTTCTGCATGGTCCATAATGCCAGCTGGAGTTGTCAGTACAATAAAAGCAAACTGGCAAGTCAGGAATAGATTATTCTCCCATTTTTCTAGATCTTTATGTTCTACATCGAATCTAAGGCTGATCACTCCACAGTTGTTTAACTTGCATGTAAGGTTCACAACAATTTTCCCAACTTCTCAACTTCCCAATCAGTGATTTCAAATTTGCCCGTATAAACACGCTTCATCATCACAGTTAGAAACTGGATTACGACTTTGGAGCACAGCCTAATAAGAACCTGGCATTTGCCTCTATTTTCAAAATTGTTAATGCTCTTGAGAGCATCTGCCAGGACATTCATGTACACCATTATGGAGGCACAGAAAGATGGCAGAAAGAGTTAGTTTGTTTTCAATATTGTGATATTGAAAATAGCACTGAGACGAGCACTTTGTGAATGTATTTTGTATACAACCATGATTAATCTCTTAGGCCAAATTCTTAGACATTGTATATATATGTGAAAATTATGTATGTTACTCAGATATTTTAAAGCATTAAATGAATCCATTTTATTTTTTTCCATAAGATTTTATTGTCAAATTGTTTTCCATACAACACCCAGTGCTCTTCCCCTTAACTGCCCTCCACCATCACCACCACCTCTTTTCACCCCTCCCCCTTCCCCTTCAACCCTCAGTTCATTCTCAGCATTCAATAGTCTCTCAAGTTTTGCATCCCTCTCTCTCCCCAACTCTCTCTCCCTCCTCCGCTCCCCCTGGTCCTCCATTAGGTCTCTCTTGTTTTCCTGCTAGACCTATGAGTGCAAACATATGGTTTCTGTCCTTCTCTGCCTGGCTTACTTCACTCAGCATGACACCCTCCAGGTCCATCCACTTTCCTACAAAGGGCCATATGTCATTCACTCTCAGTGCCATGTAGTACTCCATTTTAAAATATGGGCAGTGTATTTTCTTTCCACATTTGATCACTTTAAAAAAATGTAGCACTGTTTAACTGTAAAACTCATTTGATTAACTACCTTAGATGAGCAGATCAAGAAAGAAATCTACAGGCAATGTAAAGAGATATTAGTGGGTAAACTCTTACTATAAATGAGTGACATATAAATTCAACCCAAATAGACAAAAGCTTATTACTATTGTCTTGACATCTGTCTGGTCTATAAAATGCAGATTGTTTTAGTGCCTGTGGTAAAATGCAGCACACATTTACATAAGAACCCCGGCAGTAAAAGTTTTACATGTTAATAATGATATGAGATCCACAAAATTGCTTGTGCATAAAAACCCCCAAAACAATTCATTTTATACATACTCTTGAAAAAATAATACTAAGGTCTATTTATTGTCCATCTTCATCTATGTTAAATGTCAGCTAATGTATGAATGGTTCATATCAAAGGCTATTCAGCTGAAGACTATCATTAAAATGGCATGAATCAAAATCCTTTTTCAGTAAGGCTACATAATATTTCATACCTCAAGCAAAAAATACCCTTGTCATTTTCACTTTTTTTTTCTTTTAAAAAAAGTTTATTTATTTAGGGGAACTTGGGAAGCTCAGTTAGTTAAGCATCCAACTCTTGATGTCAGCTCAGGTTATGACCTCACAGTTTGTGAGTTTGAGCCCCATCGGGTTCTGTGATGACAGTGTAGAGCCTGCTTGGGATTCTCTCTTCCTTTCTCTGCCCCTTCCCTGCTTGCACTGTCTCTCTCCAGCGAGCGAGCTGGAAATGGGCAGAAAGAGGGGGAGATTTCCAAACAAGCTCCTTACTGCCAGTGCGAACCCAGCATTAAGATGAAACTCACAAACCGCAAGATCGGGACCTGAGCCGAAATCAAGAGTCAGACACTTAATTGAGCCACCTAAGCACCCCTACCCTTGTACGTTTCAACTAATGGGTAAATAGATGTTAAATCCCTCCCTGCCATGCAAGTGTGACTTTTTTCTTATAGATGTCTGTGATTGGGAAACAAAAATGCCTTAAGCAGACCAGAGTTTCTTAGCTTATGTCCCAAAATGATTGGTATAGTTTAGTATAATTGCATAATGTCCATTAACTGGTGACTTTCTAGGTGATTGATATTTTGGGGGGTATTCTTATAATCATGGAAAGTTTAATTGCCATCAATGATGTATTTAATGGTAGTTTGACAATTTTTGGCAATTTTCTGCACATATTCCTTTGAGAATTAGCAGAGTTTTGAATGAGTATGTAGGCAACAAATCACTAGTCCTCTATGTCTTTCTCTTGGCCTCAAATTTTACAAGGGGCTATGTAGGAAGTAGCTGTTTAAAGCTAGATAATTTTGGCAGTAAACACCACCATCATTATATATGATGTAATGCTTCCCTTTCTAATTTCTGGAGTGTGTATGTGTGTTGGAAGAGAGTCAATATATGCAACTAAAGAGAATATCCAGTATTATAACAGTTGGGAGAAACAGTCCTATTGAACCCCAAGAAAATTGTCTCCACTGCTGATCCATGAACTTCATTCATAAAGCAAATGGTAAGAATGTATCTTACAAAGTTCTAACAATGGATCAATATAAAACTGAACATTGAGAACAAATTTTAAAAGATACTGCCATTGTGTTTTGGTAATCGTTAACATTATTTTATTTTATTTTTTTGGTAATGGTCATTGGGATCCAGGACCTGCTTCCCACTACCACCTCCCAACTTGAAAAGCAAACAAAGGCTTTTAATGTACTACTATGAGGATTGGTTTAATTCATGGAAGAATAAAAACATTTCTTTTTTTTCTTTCATTTATAGAGAATTGCATGAGTTCTGCAGACAGCACTGATTAAAAAAATGGTTCAAATGACCATTAGATCTGGCACTCACACACACACACACACACACACACACACACACACACACACACACACCTACATACCTATCTATGTACCTACTTACCTATCTACCTTTTGGAAAGAATAGAAACTTAAGAAGCATAAATTTTTCTCTGGTATATAACCTAGAAGTAGTAGAATTACAGTAATCTAAATCTAAGATCTATGATTGACTTCTATCTCCCCACTCCAAAAATATAGGATAAGTGTTTTTAGCTAAAGACTCTCTTTTATCTTTGAATTTTTCACTTGAGGAGTGTAGGTTTGGGTGTCCCCGAGATATCTTATTTGTAGAAACAGAAAATCGAATGAGATTGTGGGCATCAAATCTTTCAGGCACATAAATAAAACATGAGAGGATATAGTATGGTAATTAACACAGATGAAATAGTTCATATTCTACTCTAGAATTCTTGTGGATGATAAATTGCCTTAGCTGGAAATTATATTTTCAAGCTGTAAATCTTTATGTGACAAAAAAACTTCCCTGTATATTGCAATGAAATTAGAGAACAAATATTAAGATGTAGTTTTTATACTTTTGTAAAATTATAACACCAGAGTAATAGCATGAATTTGTATATGAAATTATGGCCACAAATTAAACTGGTGGTCATTTTTTTCCAATTAAATTATATGGTAGCAGCAGGTACATAGAAGTGGAGAATGACTGAATTTCATTGCACACATCTTGTCAAGTGGTTAAAAGTTTCCATTGAAGGGACAAATTTATGTTGGAAATATTTTAATTTGAATCTCTTTCGTGTATTAAAAATTCAGTTGACTGGAAAGGAAGATCAGAGCTGTCACGCAAACATCTTTGAAGAATGCATTTGCTACTCCTAAATGAGTATGTTTACTGTAGAATGCTTTTATAAGTGGATATCTCTAACTTCCCACATGTCACAAGTACTGCAGATGACAAACTAGAGAAAGATACATCAGAAAAATAAAGCTTCCATTGCTTTCCCTGGGCATCCACTGTGTGTGAGCTACTTCCTCGGTCTAAAGACCACCTGGAAGGATTTAGCTGAGAACTTAGAACAGTCCTTAAACATGTCCATGATTCACATTAAAAAAAAAAAAAAAACCTAACAGTCTCCATAATCCAAGAGGTAAAACTAACCCAATTCCAGCAGAGGTGGAAAAAAACTGATCCATAGCTCAGCAGTTGTTAAATTTTGAATCTAACTACACCAACCCCCTTATGATGTGAAAGAACTATTTGGAATCAAAGGGCATTGATATATTATAGAAATATAAAAAGTGCAAGGCTTTTAATTCTTGGAATTTAATCAGAGTCTGAATGCCCTCCCCTCCAGGTAGGATGCTGTGAGGGAGATTTCTATGGATGTATCCTTTGAGGTTCATTCCAGCTTTCTGATTCTATGCCTTAAAGGCAGAATTATAAAATGTGAATATTTGGAACATGGTTTTATCCTGATGATTTTAATAGTTTTCTTACATAGACACTTATGTGAATTAGAAGACGCTCTTAGGTAAGGTGTTAAAGTGTGGTCTAGAAATTGTAATAAAAGCACTAGATGCACAAACAAAGTGTAAATGTCCATCCATTATTTTGTCCATTTTATTATACATTTATCCATTTTACCATGAATTTACTATAATTTATATTCTGTGTAACTAAAAATAAGTCTCATGAGTTCTGGTGTTGGAAGAGTTTTTTTTTTTATTATTAAAAAATAGTGGCATGGACCCCTTATTCACAGCAGTCTCATGGATGCCTGAGTGAGTAAGTGAGAACTGGGACCAGAGACTTTGGGGGAAGAAGCACCAGCCCAAAGCTAGCAGGGAGACAAAGCGCCCAGTGGCTTGGTGTTGGGGCTGCAGAATGCCATATGTCCACAGGCGCACATTTCTATGGACAGCCTCGCGTGGGACGGCTATGTGTCCAGAGGCGTACAGATCTGCGGGGAGCCGCACCTATAGGGCCGCTGTGTTTCCAGAGGCATACAGACCTTCGGAGCCTCATGCAGCACCGCTGGGCAAGGCAACAGAGAGATCAGGGGAAGAGAAGTAGAGACTGAATCACTCATACCATAATCACTGGAGATGGGAGACCTCACCCGGGACTGAGAGCCACAGGGCACAGAGAGAGAAATCCGTCCCCCTCAGCTGGCTTGTTCTCCCTTGGGCCCAGCAGCTCGCCAATCTCAGGTGGAGCCAGGGGGAAAAAATGACTTCACAATCCCCCTATTCAATCCCGGTCAGAAAGCCACCCACCTGCAGGAGATTATACCTGTGGTGGCAATGTTGAGTGCTTGGGCAAGGACTTAGAAACTGGACAGAACTTAAAAAACAGAAATAATTAGACCCGCCTGAGGCACAAGGAGATTGGACTAAAGAGCGTGGCTGGCAACGCATGGTCTGAGGGGGGCTTGGGGCGCCGCCATTCTTCTTCCTCCCTCATCCACTAAGGCGGGGCATTAGAGAGCAGCCACTGAGACGTGACCTACCTACACCTAAGCCACTCCCATCTGTTCTGGAGAGATGCTGTGTTTTTCTTATTACTTTTAATTCTTTTTTCTTAATATTTTTCCTTTTTAATTTTTTCCCGTTTTCTCTTTTCTATTTTCCAATTTCCTTCTTTTCTCCCTTCCCCCCGGAGTCTGGAAAAAAAACATTTAGGCACTGCTCTGCTTAGATCAACTCTTACCATCCAGATAGTTTTTCCTTTATCTCATCCTTATCTCCCCCCTCAACAGGTTTTAAGCTCTCAGACTGTCCTTTATCTCTGGCTGTCACTGTTCCACCACACCCCCTGCTTTTTTTCTTTTCTTTTTTCCCCCCTCTCTTTTCTTTCCTGTTCCTTTTTTTCCCCCTTTTGGTTTGCTTCTTTACTTGTTTTGTCAGTATGTTTGTGTGCTTGTGTTCTCTGTGTATTTGTCTGTCTGTTTTCCTTTTCAGGACTACCTCAAGAAACAACCCAAAGCACACATAGTGGAAGTCCCAAATATCGCTGAGTAGGGAAATAAATTAATCATAGGCATAACAAGAGAAACTGAGAGACACCATTAAAAGAACATCTCCTGAAATGACAGACCCTGACAATCAAAGAGCCTCCTTCAATAGAGAAATACTAACAGACGCACAATGGAGAATGAGCTTTTAAAACTGAAGCTAGCCAAAATGAGAAAACGAAAGAACTCTCCTCCGAAGAAACTCCAGGAAGAAATCATAGCTAAAGAACTGCTCAAAACAGACCCTCTAATTATTATATAATGTCCTTTTTCATCTCTTGTTATTGCCTTTATTTCAAAATCCAGTTTGTCCGATATAAGTATGGCTACTCCAGCTTTCTTTTGGTGTCCAGTCGCATGGTAGATATATCTCCATTCTCTTACTTTCAATCTGAAGGTGTCTTCAGGTCTAAGGCAAATCTCTTGTAGACAGCAAATAGATGGATTTTTTTTAATCTATTCTGCTACTCTGTTTCATTTTATTGGAACTTTCAGTCCATTTAAATTCAGTGTTATTATTGAAAAATATGGGTTTAGATTCATTGTGTTCTCTGTAAGGTTCATGTTTGTATTGATACCTCTGTTGTCTTATATTTCTTGCTACCTTTTCTCACAGAGTCCCTCTTAAGATTTCTTGTAGGGCTGGCTTGGTGGTGACGAATCTTCTCAACTTTTATTTATTTGGGAAAGCCTTTATTTCTCCTTCTATTTTGAATGACAGGCTCGCTGGATAATGACTTCTTGGTTGCATATTTTTCCTGTTCATCACATTGAAGATTTCCTGCAATTCCTTTCTGGCCTGCCAAGTTTTAGTAGATAGGTCTGTAACCACTCTGATAGTTTTACCTTTGTATGTTGGGGTCCTTTTATCCTTACCTGCTTTCAGAATTCTATCTTTATCTTTATATTTTGCCAGTTTTTCTATGATATTTCGTGCTGAAGGTCGGTTCAGGTTAAGTCTTAGGGGAGTTCGATATGCCTCTTGAATTTCAATATCTTTCTCTTTTCCCAGATTGGAGAAATTTTCTTGTATAATTTGGTCCAGCATCCCTTCCGGACCTCTCTTTCTTTCTTCCTCTTCAGGAACTCCTATGATATGGATATTGTTTCATTTGATTGTATCACTCAGGTCTCAAATTCTCATTTCATGCTGCTGTGTCAAATTTTCTCTTTTTCCCGACTTCCTATTTTGCTATAACTGTGCTTTATAATTCACCTTTTCTCCTCTCCGCTTCTTCAATCCATGCAGTGGTAGCCTCCATTTTATTATTCACCTCATTTAGAGCCTTTTTTTTTAAATCGTCACAGCTATTTTGAAGGTTCCTAGTCTTTGTATCAATAATTCTCTGACGACTTTTATACTTTTTTCAAGCCCAGCGATTAATTTTATCACAATCCCTTTAAATTCTTGTTCAGTTATGTTGTTTGTGTCTGTTTTGAGCAGTTCTGTAGCTGTGATTTCTTCCTGGAGTTTCTTTAGAGGAGAGTGCTTTCATTTTGTCATTTCGGCTAGTTTTCTCTCTCTTGTCTGTTTTTAAAAGCTCATTCTACCCTCTACGCCTATTAGTATTTCTATATTAAGGGAGACTTTTTTACTGTCTAGGGTCTATCCTTTAATGAGATGTTCTTTTAATAGTGTCTCTCAGTTTCTCTTGTCATACCTCTAATTAATTTATTTCCCTACTCAAAGATATTTGGGACTTTCCACTATGTGTGCTTTGGCTTGTTTCTTGAGGTAGCCCTGAAAAGGAAAACAGACAGACAAACACACAGGGAACACAAACACGCAAACTTACTGACAGTACAGGTAAACAAGAAAACCAAAGGGGGGGGGAACATGAAAGAAAAAAGAGGCCTGGAAAGGAAAAAAGAAGGTGGGGGAGGAGACAGTGACAGCCAGAGATAAAGGACAGTCTGAGAGCATAAAACCTGCAGAGAGTAGAGATAAGAATGAAATAAAGGAAAAAATATCTGGATGGTAAGAGTTGATCTAAGCTCAGCAGTGCCTAAATGTTGGTCTTTTCCAGACTTCAGGGGGAAAGGGAGAAAAGAAGGAAATAGGAAAACAGAACAGAGAAAACAAGGGGGAAATTAAAAAATAAAAATAATAAGTAAAGAAAGAAAAATCAATGAAAAATAATAGAAATAATAAGCAACACACAACAGCTCTCCAGCGTGGATGGGTGTGGTTTGATGTAGGTAGTTAGGGTCTCAGAGGCTGCTCTCTGAGGTCCCACCTTTGTGGATGCAGGGAGAAGAATGGCAGCACCCAAACCCCCCTCAGGCCATGTGTTGCCAGCCACTCTCTTTAGTCCAACCTCCCCATGCCAAGCACAGGTCAAATTGTTTTTGTTTTCTATGTTCTGCCAAGTTTCTAACTCCTAGTCCATACACTTTATGGCTGCCACCACAGTTAAAATGATCTCAGGCAGGCAGGTGGCTGGGATTGAGTAGGGGGATTGTGGAGCCAGTTTTCCCCCTATCTCTGCCTGAAGTCTGATGTGGGGGAGCTGTGGGACCCAGGATAGAACAAGTCTGCTGAGAGGGCAGATTTCATTCCCTGTGCCCAGCAGCTCTCAGTCCCTGGCGATGTCTCCACTCCCCAGGGATCATGCTATGGAGCTATTCAGTCTCTCCTCTTCCCCTGGCTCTGCGCTGCTCTGCACAGCTATATCACGTGTCACCCTGCATGGTGCTGTGCTGCCTCTGTACACATGGCTCTCTGTAGCCCCAGTGCCACGTTTCCGGGTGCATTCTCTCCCCGCTCAACTTTGGGCTGGTGCTCCCTCCCCTAGAGTCTCTGGTCCCAGTCTGCACTCACTCAGGCATCCATGAGACTATTGTCAATAAGGGGTCTGTACATGCACCTCCTTTCTTGGAGATCAGAAAGCAGTGGCTTTTAATTCTTCTCAGTTTGATAATTGCGGGTGGGCGGAAGTAATAAGGGTCCCTACTTCTCTGCCATTGCCGTCCCCACTGACCTGTGCTTTAAAATGAGCTCTTTGAATCCGTTGCTTTCTTATACACCAAAAATGAAGCAGCGGAAAAAGAAATCAAGAAACTGATCCCATTCACGATTGCATGAAAAACCATAAAATACCTAGGAGCAAACCTAACCAAAGATGTAAAAGACCTATATAATGAAAACTATGGAAAACTTATGAAAAAGATTGAAGAAGACACCAAGAAATGGAAAAACATTCCCTGTTCATGGATCGGAAGAATAAACATTGTGAAAATGTCATTACTACCCAAAGCAATCTACACATTCAATGCAATCTCCATCAAAATTGCACCAATATTCTTCTCAAAGCTAGAACACATTATCCTCAAATTCCTATGGAACCAAAAAAGTCCCCGAATAGCCAAAGTTATATTGAAGAAGAAAACCAAAACGGAAGGCATCACAATCCCAGACTTTAGCCTCTATTACAAAGCTGTCATCATCAAGACAGTATGGTATTGGCACAAAAACAAGACACATAGACCAATGGAATAGAATAGAGAACCCAGAACTGGGCCCACAAATGTATGGCCAATTAATTTTTGACAAAGCAGGAAAGCATATCTGATGGAAAAAAGACAACAGGTGGTGTGGGAGGACTGGACAGCAACATGCAGAAGAATGAAACTAGACCAGTCTCTTACACCATACACAAAAATAAGATCAAAATGGCTGAAGGAACTGAATGTGAGACAGGAAACCATCAAAACCCTTGAGGAGAAAGTAGGGAAAAACCTCCTAGTCCTCCACCACAGCAATCTCCTACTTGACACATCCTCAAAGGCAAGGGAAATGAAAGCAAAACTGAACCCTTGGGACTTCATCAGGATAAAAAGCTTCTGCAAGGCAAAGGAAACAATCAAGAAAACTAATAGGCACCCAACAGAATGGGAAAAGATAGTTGCAAATGACATATCAGATAAAGGGCTAGTATCCAAAATCTACAAGGAACTCAC
>NC_043717.1:64859535-64880279 GCF_006229205.1 Suricata suricatta | reverse complement strand
CAATAGCCAAAACATGAAAAAAGCCTAAATGTCCATCACCTGATGAATGGATCAAGAAGATATGGTATATATATACAATGGAGTAATACATGGCCATGAGAAAGAATGACATATGGCCATTTGTAGGAAAATGGATGGACCTTGAGGGCGTCATGCTAAGCGAAATAAGTCAGGCAGAGAAAGGCAGATACCATATGTTTGCACTCATAGGTCTAAAAGGAGAACAGGAGAAACCTAATGGAGGACCAGGGGGAGGGGAAGAGGGAAAGAGAGTTGGGGAGAGAGAGGGACGCAAAACTCGAGAGTCTATTGAATACTGAAAAGGAACTGAGTGTTGAAGGGGAGGGGGGAAAGAGGTGGTGGTGATGGAGGAGGGCACTTGTGGGGAAGATCACTGGGTGTTGTGTGGAAACTAATTTGACAATAAACTACTTAAAAAAAAGAAAAAGAAAATGAAATAAATAAAATGAGCTCTTTGTTACAGACCCAAGCTCTCCATTTCTCTGACACGTTTGCATAAAGTATTCCTTGTCTTTAAAAAAATATGTGTTAGTAAACCCAACCCAACAATACGTTAAAAAAAATCCTTTACCACAATCAAGTGGGCTTTATTCCCAGATGCAAGTGAGGCTCAATATTTACAAGTCAATCAGTGAGATACATCATATTAAAAAGAGAAAAGATAAAAATCATATGATCATATCAATGGAAACAGAAAAAAACATTTGACAAGGAAGAACACCCATTTATTATGAAAACCAAAGTACATAATATAATAATAATATAATAATATAATAAAGGCTATATGTGAAAAACCTACATCATACTCAATGGTGGAAAACTGAGGGATTTTCCTCTAAGATCAGAAAAAAGACAAAGATGTCTACTCTCACCACTTTTATTGAACACAGTCCTGGAAGTCCTAGACACAGAAATCAGACATGGCAAAGAAATAAAAAGCATATAAATTGGCAAGGAAGAAGTAAATGCACTGCTTGCAGATGACATTATACTATATATAGAAAACCTTAAAGACTCCACACACAAAAATACCTACTAGAACTAATAAATTAATTGAGCAATGTCACAGGAAATAAAATTAATATACAGAAATTTGTTGCATTTCTAAACACTAATAATGAAGTATCAGAAAGACAAATTAAGATAACAATTCCATTGACAACTGCCACCCAAAAGAATACAATGTCTAGAAATAAACTTAACCAAGTTAAGTTCTCAGAGAACTATAAAAGGTTGATGAAAGAAATGGAAGATTACACAAAAATGGTAATATATTACATGTTCATGGACTAGAAGAACCAATATTGTTAAAATATCCACACTGCCAAAACAATTTAAATATTGAATGCAATGCTTATAAAAATGCCAACATTTTTTAAGAACTAGAACAAAAAAAATCCTAAAATTTGTATGGAACCACAAAAAAACCCTAAATATCCAAAGCAATGTTGAAAAAGAACAAAGCTGGAGGTATCGCAATCCCAGATTTCAAGATATACCACAAAACGTTAGTAATCAAAATAGTGTGGTATTGGCACAGAAACAGACATATATCAATGGAGCAGATTAGAGAGCCAAAAAATAAACTCATGATTATGTGGCCAATCTATGACAAAGAGGGTAAGAATATATAATGGGAAAAGATTATCTCCTCAACAAGTGGTACTGGGAAAACTGTACAATTACATGAAAAAAACATGTAGCTGGATCACTTTTGTACATCATACACAAAAATATTTTTAAAAAATATTTTATTGTCAAATTGGTTTCCATACAACACCCAGTGCTCTTCCTCACAAGTGCCCTCCTCCATCTCCACCACCTCCCTTGCCCCCACCCCTTTCCCTTCAACCCTCAGTTCATTTTCAGCATTCAATAGTCTCTCAAGTTTTGCATCCCTCTCTCTCCCCAACTCTCTTTCCCAGAAAAATATTTTAAAATTGATTAACGACCTAAATGTGAGGCTTGAAACTGTAAAACTCCTAGAACAAAACATAGGCAATAATTGCTTTAACATGAGATGTAGCAACATTTTTCTAGATACGTTTCCTGAGGCAAGGGAAACAAAAGCAAAAAGAAGGAAGGAAAGAACCAAAGGAAAAAAAAGCTTTTGCACAATGAAAGAAACAATCATCAACAACAAAATGTTATCATACTAAATGGGAGTAGATATTTTCAAAGTTTATATTAAATACAAGGTTAATATTCAAAATATATAAAGAACATAAAAAAATTAACACTCAAAAAACAAATAATCCTATTTAAAAATGGTCAGAGGCCTTAAATAGACATTTTTTTCAAATAAGACATGCAGATGGCCAACAGACAAATAAAAAGACGTTCCACATCATTAATCACCAGGGAAATGTAAATTAAAACCACAGTGAGGTGTCACCTCACACCTGTCAGAATGACCAGAATCAAAAAGACAAGAAATAACATCGGTCAGTGATGATGTGAAAAAAGGAACACTCATGCACTGTTGGTGGGAATGCAAATTGCTGCAGCCACTGTGGGAAACAGCATGAAGACTCCTCAAAAAATTAAAAACAGAATCACCATATTATCCACTAGTTTCACTACTGGGTATTTATCCAAAGAAAAGAAAACCACTAACTTGAAAAGATATATGCACCTTTATTTTTATTGCAACATCATTTATAATAGTCAAGGAAGCAAGCGAAGTTTCCATCAATAGATGAATGGATAAAGAAAAAGTGGTATAGGTTACATTGGTGATGGGGATTAAGGAGTACACTTGTGATAAGCACAAGTATCATATATTGTGGCAGTGTTGAATAACTATATTGTACACCTGAAACTAATATTGCACTGTATGTTAACTAAATGAATTTGAATAAAACTTAAAAATGGAGTGTGTCTGTGTGAATATTATATAATAGAATATTACTCAGCCATAAAAATAAATGAGATCTTGCCATTTGCACCAACATGGATGGGTCTAGAGGGTATAATGCCAAGTTAAATGAGTCATTCAGAAAAAGAAAAATACCATATTATTTCATTCATACGTGGAATTTAAGAAACAAAACAAATGAACAAATAAAGAAAAAAGAGACAAAAAAACAGGCTCTTAAATGCAAAGAAAACATTGGTGTTTGCCAGAGGAGAGGTGGGGAGAATATGGGTGAAATTAAGGGGATCAAGGGTACACTTAATCTTAATGAGCACTGTGCTATTTATAGAACTGTTGCATCATTATCTGTCATACCTGAAACTTACATAACACTGCATGTAAATTATACTTCAAGTGAAAAAAGAAAAAAAATGACAATATTAAAGGTAGAAATAGACAAATTCACCATTATATTTGAATATTTTAATAATTTTTTTCAGTAACTGATAGTAGCATTAGACCATATATGAAAGACCCACAGCTAATATCATCCTCAATGGGGAAAAACAGAGGTTTTCCTTTATGGTCAAGAACAAGACACAGATGGCCACTTTCATCATTACTATTTACCTAAAAAACTAGGAATAAACTTAACCTAAGTGGTAAAAATCTATACTCTGAAAACAATAGAACATTTGTGAAAGAAATCGAAGAAGACACAAATAAACAGGAAAAAAATTCAATGCTCATTGATTAAAAGAACAAATATTGTTAAAATGTCTATATTACCCAAAACATTCTCCACATTTAATGTAACTTCTATCAAAATAAGACCAGAATTTTTCACAGAGCTAGAACAAACAATCCTAAAATTTGTATGGAACCATATATAACCCTGAATAGCCAAAACATTCCTAAAAAGAAAAGCAAAGAAGGGGGCATCACGATTCCAGGTTTCAAGCTATATTACAAAGCTGTAGTATGATATTGGCATAAAAACAGACACATAGATCAATGGAACACAATAAAAAACTGAAAAATGGACCTACAACTATAAGATCAAATAATCTTTGAGAAAGCAGGAAGTCCAATATCCAATGGAAAAAAAACTCTTCAACAAATGGTGTTGGGAAAACTAGACAGCAAAAAGCAGAAGAATGAAACAATCACTTTTATACACCACACACTAGAGGGAAAAGTCTTAAGGTAATAGAAAGTTTGAAGTTTATCAACCAATTTATCATAATTGATATTTTTAGAACAACAAATGAAGAACACACATTTTCATGCGTGCATTGAATATGTTCACCAAGATAGACTGTATACTGGGACATAAATTAAATTTATGAATTAAAAAAATTTAAACCTCACATAATACATTTTGACCACAATGGAATTAAGACAGGAATCAGTAACAATAAGATACATAAGGAAAATGCCCTAATATTTTGAAATTTAAAGACAAACTTGAGTCTAGGGTCTTTACCCTTTTTTCAAAAAGGAAATCATAAGAAAGGCTAGAAAATATTTCATTTGGTTACAATGAAAACACAGCATATTAACATTTATGGCATGAAATTAAAGTAGTACCTAAAGGAAGCTTTAGAGTTTTAAAGATTTATATTAAAAAGGAAGAGGAAGAGAAGTTTAACACCAATAATCTATTCTTAAGAAGCTAGAAAATGAAGGCCCAATTATCCAAAATAAATAGAAGAAAATAATAAAACTAAGAGGGAAATCTGTAGATTAGAAAATAAATAACACAAAATTAATTCTTTGAAATGATTAATATAATTAATAAAGCTCAACCTTAATTTATTAACATAAAAAACAAATTATCAATATCAAGAATATAAAAGAAGATATCGCTACAGATTCCACTGACATTAAAAGGATACTAAAGTCATATTATTAGCAACTTAGATACAGTAGATGTTTGTTAAGAAACTCAACTTGATAAACCCGATATAAGAAAAATAGACAATTCTCAACAAAGGCGTCTCCCAGATGGGAACTAGAAGAAAACATTTTTAAGGAGCTGTAGTAATCCAAGCTGCCTAGAAGTAATGGATAAAGCTAGCAAAAACAATAGACTGTTTTAAAAGCTTGGGAAGAAAGACTGAGAAATGAGATGCTTTGGGGGAAAGGAGGGTTTGAAAAGCTCTGATAAATTCTTGGGAATCTAGAAAGATCTGCACATGCCAAGGTCTATGCACACAGGTTTATAAAAGACCTGAAAAAGCCCTGAACTTGTCACCTGTGGCTCATGTTCAGGCTCTGCACAAACAGGAAGTAATGGATAAGGCAGAGTTGCAAGTCACCTGGTTGAATATTGAGGGCATATCATAACACACACACACACACACACACACACACACACACACACACACACACCGCCCATCTGCAAAACTAGGTTTTAAAGAAATCTCTGTTAAAAATTAGTTCAAAAAGTCCCATGCAAAAAAACTACAATTAAAACTGGCAGCAACGACAATCCCTGGGAAGGGACGAATTTAACGTCCAGAGTTACCACATTATAATTTTCAAAATGCCCAATTTTCACCATCACCACCAAAAACAATAATGACAACAACAACACCAACAAGAAATTATGAGATATGCAAAAAAACAAGAATGCATAGTCAATATATAGGAGAAGAAACAATCAATAAAAACTGTCCTTAAAGAATCACAGACATTGGACTAACTAAACAAAGACTTTAAATCAACTATTTAAAATATATTTGGGGCCTCCTGGGAGACTCAGTCACTTGAGAATATGACTCTTGATTTTGGCTCAGGTCATGATCCCAGGGCTCTGGGGAATCAAGCCCTGTGTTGGGTTCCATGCTGAGTGTGGAACCTGCTTAAGATTCTCTCTCTCTCTCTCACTCTCTCTCTCTCTCTCTCTCACTCTCTCTCTCTCTCTCTCTCCATCCCGATCTCTCTGACCCTCTCCTCCACTCATGCTCTCTCCTTCTCTCAAATAAAAATAAATAAGGGGGCAAGACGGTGGAGAAGTAGGGAGCTCTGTAATTTTCATCCGCCTGCATCTATCAAACTAAGAAGGACTAAAGCCACATACTTTGATCTACAAGAGTGGGAGGAAAAGACACAGAGTCCACAAAGAAGACAGCCTCATATGTGCCTGAGTGAGTGTGAACTGGGGAAGATAAAAAGGGGCGGGAGTGGAGGCATGGAGGGGAGGGAGCCCCCCTACACTCAGAACCACGGAGAGCACACAGAGCAACGGAAAGATGAGGGGAAGAGACAGAGAGGCTGAAAACACTCAGCGCTGTCTCTAGAGAAGAGAAAAACCTTGGCCCTGGGTGGAGAAGGATTCTATCATTCCATCTATAACTTCAGGGTGTGGCAAGAGAGATCCTTTCTCTAGTTGGCTGGATTTCTTTGGCTCAGTGTCCCTATTCCCAGGTGGCGCCAGGAGAAATTGCTCCCCTACCCCCTCTCTTGATCCCCAGATAGGAAGCCACCTGCCTGCAGGAATACATCTCATCTTAGGTGGTAGTATTAACGTGTGTCGACTAGGATTTGCAAGCCAGACAGGGTTTAGAAAATACAAATTTGCCCACCTACGGCACAGGGAGATCAGACCCAAAAGAATGGGTTGCAACTCTTGGTTCGAGAGAGGATTGGAGCGCCATAATTCTTACCACGTCAGTGCCTCAGGGAGCAGGCTGCAAGACCTACCTACACCAAATAACACCCAGCCATAGTGGAGAACTGCTTCCCCCCCCACCCCCCGGAGCCAGGGAAAGACCAATATTGATGCATTGCTGTGATTAGATCAATTCTTGCCACTAAGATATGTTTTCCCATATCTCATTCTTATCTCACCATTCCACTGGTTTACACTGTTAAACTTTCCATTGTCTTTTGTGGTTTTGTCCTGGCACCTTTTTTTTTCTTTTTTTTGTTTTCTTTCCCCTTTTGGTTTCCTTGTTTGTTTGATTTGTCTATGCCTGTGCAAGCTTTTGTTCCCAGTGTGTTTCTCTACCTGTTTTTCTTTTAAAGGCTGCCTCAAGAAACAAGTCAAACTACACATGGTGGAGACTCCCAAATATAACTGAGTGTGGAAATAAAATAAATAAAGGCAAATAAGAGAACTGAGAGTCAACATTAAAAGAACACTTCCTGAATGGATAGGCCCTGGAAAGTCAATGAGCCTCATTTAATAGAGCAATACTAACAGGTGCAGAGTGCATAATGAGTGTTTAAAATTGACAAGAGACGAAAGTTAGCCAAAATGACAAAACGGAAGAACTGTCCTCTAAAGAAATTCCAGGAAAAAGTCACAGCCACAGAACTGCTCAAAACAAATATAAGCAACATAATGGAGCAAGAATTTAGAACAATTGTCATAAAATTAACTGCTGGGCTTGAAAAAAACATGGAAGACATCAGAGAAGCCATTGATACAAAGACAAGGAACCTTAAAAATAGCTGTGACAGTTAAATAATACTATAAATGAGGTGCATAATAAAATAGAGATGGCCATTGCACGGATTTAAGAGGCAAAGAGGAGAATAGGTGAGTTAGAAGGCACAGTTCTAGAAATAGAAGAAGCTCAGAAAAAGAGAGAAATTGATCCAGGAGTACGAAAGGAGAATTCGAGACTTGAGTGATATAATCAAACGGAACAATATCTGTATCATAGGAATTCCTGAAGAAGAAGAAAAAAGGATAAGGTCCTGAAGGGGTGCTTGAACAAATTAGATTCAAGAAAATCCTCAATCTGGGGAAGGAAATAGACATTGAAATCCAAGAGGCACAGAGAACTCCCCTCAGATGTAACTTGTATCGAATTTTGGCATGATATATCATAGTGAGACTGGCAAAATATAAGGAAAAAGAGAGAATTCTGAAAGCAGCTAGGGATAAAAGGGGCCTAACATAGAAATGGAAACCTATCAGAGTGGATACAGACCTATCTACTGAAACTTGGCAGGCCAGAAAGGAATGACATGAAATCTTCAATGTGATGAACAGAAAAAAATATGCATCCAAGAATCTTGTATCAAGAAAGTTTGTCATTCAGAATAGAAGGAGAGATAAAGGTTTTCCCAAGCAAACAATAACTAAGAAAATTCATCACAACCAAACCAGTACTAAAAGAAATCATAACAGGGACACTATGAGGGAATTGTTGCAAGGAAAAAAGGTACCAGAGACATCATTATAATCATGAACCCTACAGAGAACACAATGAATCAAAACCCATATTTTTCAATAATAACACTGAATGTAAATGAACTAAATGTTCCAATCAAACGACACAGGATAGCAGATTGGATAAAAATAACCAAAATCTATCTATTTGCTATCTATAAGAGACTCATTTTTGACCTGAAGACACCTTCAGGTTGAAAGTAAAGGGATGGAGAAATATCTATCATGCAACTGGAATTCAAAAGAAAGCCTGAGTGGGCATACTTATATCAAACAAACTGGACTTTAAAGTAAATGTAGCAACAAAAATGAAGAAGGACATTATGTAATAATTACAGGGTTTCTCCATCAGGAAGAGCTAACAATTATAAACATCTATGTACCAATTCGGGAGCACCCAAATACATAAAACAATCTACAACCAGAAACAATCTTATGGATAAGAATGTTCAAATTGCAGGGGACTTTAATACTCCACTGACAGCAATAGATTTGTCAACCAGCCAGAAAATCACTAAAAAAACATTGGACCTAAACGACACATTGGAACAGATGGATTTGACAGAAATATTTAGAACTCCATATCCTGAAGCTGGGGAAATCACTTTCTTCTCGAGTGCGCATGGCACATTCTCCAAGATGGATCGCATACTGGATATATCAGCCCTCTATAAATATAAATGAATTGATATTATACCATGCACGCTTTCAGATCACAATGCTATGAAACTTGAAATCAACCACAGGAAAAATTCTGGAAAACCTCCAAAAACATGGAGGTTAAAAACTACCCTACTTAAGAATGATTGGGCCAATCAGGCAATTATAGAAGAATTAAAAAAATATATGGAACAAATGAAAATGGAAATACTACAATCAAAGCTCTCAGTGATGCAGCAAGGCAGTCCTAAGAGGAAACTATATTGCAATCCAGGTCTCATTCAATAAAGCAGAAAAAGCACAAATACAAAACCTAATAGAACACATAAAGGACCTAGAAGCAGAGCAGCAAGAGAATTCCAAACCCAGCAGAAGAAGAGAAATAATAAAGATCAGGGCAGAAATGAACAATATAGAATTAAAAAAAAAACAGTTGAACAGATCATTGAAACCAAGAGTTGGTTTTGGGAAAAAATGAAAAAAATTGATAAACCTCTAGACAGACTCCTCAGAAAGAAAAGATAAAGTACCCAAATAGACAACATTATGAACGAAAATTGATCTATTACAATCAATCCCTCAGAAATAAAAGCAATCATCAGGGAATGATATGAAAAATCATATGCCAATAAACTAGACAACCTAGAAGAAATGAGCAAACTCCTAAATGCGCATGCACTACCAAAATTCAAATGGGAAGAGATAGAAAATCTGAACAGACCCATAATCAGTGAAGAAATCAAGTAAGGTATCAAATATCTCCCAACGAACAAGAGCCTGGGGCAGATGGCTTCCCAGGGGAATTCTACCAGATATTTAAAGCAGAGTAAATACCCATTCTTCTAAACCTTTTCCAAAAAAATAGAGATAGAAGGAAAATCTCTGTAGTCATTCTAAGAAGCCAGCATCCCTTTGGTTCCCAAAACAGACAGAGACCCAGTAGAAAAAGGAGAACTACAAGACTATATCCTTGATGAATACACATGCAAAAATACTCAACAAGATACTAGCAAATAGAATTCAACAGCATAAAAAAAGAATTATCCACCATGATCACATGGGATTTATTCCTGGGTTACAGGGCTAGTTCAATATTCACAAATCAATGAATGGCATGCATCACATTAACAAAAGAAAAGATAAAAACCATATGATCCTGTCAATAGTTGCAGAAAAAGCATTTGACAAAATACAGCATCCTTTCATAAGAAAAAGCCTGAGGAAAATCATGATAGAAGGAACTTACTTACACATCATAAAAACCATTTATGAAGAGCCCACATCTAATATCATCCTCAACAAAGGAAAACTGAGTTTTCCCCCTGAGATCAGGAACACGACAGGGGTGTCCACTCTCACCACTGTTGTTTAACATAGTGCTGGGAGTCGTAGCATCAGCAATCAGACAACAAAAGGAAATAAAAGGCATCAGAATTGGCATAGAAGAAGTCAAACTTTCACTTTTCACAGATGACATGTTACTCTACATGGAAAACCCAACTGACTCGACCATAAGCCTTCTAGAACTGATCCATGAATTCAGCAAAGTCACACGTACAAAGTCAATGTACAGAAATTGGTTGCAGTTTTAAACACCAATAATGAAGCAACAGAAAGAGAAATCAAGAAATTGATCCCGTTCCCAATTGCACGAAAAATCACAAAATGCCTAGGAATAAACCTAACCAAAGATGTAAAAGACCTGTATGATGAAAACTATAGAAAACTTATGGAAGAAATTGAAGAAGATACAAAGACATGGAAAAACATTCCATACTCATGGATCAGAATAAACATTGTTAAAATGTCATTATTACTCAAAGCAATCTCTACACTGAATGCAATCCCAATTAAATTTGCACCAGCATTCTTCTCAAACCTAGAACAAGCTATCCTCAAATATGTATGGAACCACAAAAGACTCCAAATAGCCAAAGTAATATTGAAGAATAAAACCAAAATGGGAGGCACCACAATCCCAGACTTTAGCCTACACTGCAAAGCTGTCATCATCAAGACAGTATGGTACTGGCACAAAAACAGACACATAGACCAATGGAATAGAATAGAGAACTCATAACTGGACACAAAAATGTATGGCCAATTAGTCTTTGACAAAGAAGGTAATAGTATCCAATGGAAAAAAGACAGCCTCTTTAGCAGGCCGTGCTGGGATAGCTGGACAGCAACATGTAGAAGAATAAAACTAGACCACTTTCTTACACCATACACAAAAATCAACTCAAAATTAATGAAGAACCTCAATGTGAGACAGGAAACCATCAGAACCCTAGAGTAGAAAGCAGGAAACAGCCTCCTTGACTTCAACCACAGAGCAATTTCTTACTGGACACGTCCCCACAGGCAAGGGAACAAAGGACAAAAATGAACTATTGGGACCTCAAGATAAAAATCTTCTGCACCGCAAAGGAAACAATCAAGAAAACTAATAGGCAACTGACGGAAGGAGTAAAGATAGTTGTAAATGACATATTGGTTAAAAGGCTAGTTCCAAAACCTACAAGGAACTCACCAAACTCCACACCCAAAAAGCAAATAATCTAGTGAAGAAATGGGCAGAAAACATTAATAGAGACATCTGCAAAGATGACATCCAGATGGCCAACAGACACATGAAACAATGCTCAGTGTCACTCATCATCAGGGAAATTCAAATCAAAACCACAGTGAGATACTACCTCACGCCAGTCAGAGGTGATAAAAAGGAACAAATTCAGGAGACTATGAATACTGGTGAGGATGTGGAGAAATGGGCACACTCCTACACTCTTGGTAGAAATGTAAACCCGTAGTACAGTCACTATGGAAAACAGTGTGGAGGTTCTTCAAAAACTTAATAGTAAAACTTCCCTGTGACCCAGCAATAGCACTGCTAGGAATTTACCCAAGGGATACAGAAGTGCTGATGCATAGGAGCACATGTACCCCAAAGATCATAGCAACTCTTTCAAGAATAGCCAAATCATGTAAAAAGCCTAAACGTCCCATCAACCGATGAATGGATCAAGAAGTCATGGTTTATATATACCATGGAATACTACATGGCAATGAGAAAGAATGAAATTTGGCCATTTGTGGCAATGTGGATGGACCTTGCGGGTGTCACACTCAGTGAAATAAGTCAGGCAGAGAAGGACAGATACCATATATTTTCACTCATAGTTCTAAATGGAGAAAGTTATCGGTGGATCTTGGGGAGGGGAAGGGGGAAAAGAGTGAGGGAGAGGGAGGGAGGCAAATCATGAGAGACTCTTGAATACTGAAAACAAACTGAGGACTGAAAGGGGAGGGGGAGAGGGGAAGGGGGTGGTGGTCATGGAGGAGGGCACTTGTGGGGAAGAGCACTGAGTGTTATATGGAAACCAACATGACAGTAAACTATAATAAAAATAAAATTCAATTTAAAAAATTTTAAAACATTCTCTCTCACTTTCCCTCTTCCTTTCTCCCTCACTTGTGCACTCTTTCTAAAAAACTAAAATAAAAATAAATGAAATAAAAATTTTTAGAGGTAAAGGAAACCATGTACAAAAATCTAAAGTAAGCCATGAGAACAATAGCTAATAAAATAGATAACATCAGTCAAGAGACAGAAATTACAAAGAAAAACATATAGAAATTTTGGTGTGAAATTGAAATGAAAAATTCACTAGAAGCACTCACGAGCAGATATGACATGGCACATGAAATTGATTGATATCATCCATTCTGAGGACCCAAAAGAAAAAATGAATAAAATGAAATGGAAAGAGCCTAAGAGAACTGTAATACACCGCTAAGAGTACCAACATATGAATATATGCATATGGGAGACTAAGAGAGGGACAGAGATGGACAGAAAGAATATTTAAACATATAATAGCTGAAAACTTCCCAAATTTTATGCAAAACATTAATCTGTACATCCAAAAAGATCATTGAACTCCAAGTAGGATAAAAAAATATCCACAGTGCAACACATTATAAGGAAATTCTGAAAACCCAAAGCCTAAGGAGAGAATTTTGAAAGCAGCATGAGAAAACTCATTATGTTCAAGGTTTACTGAATAAGATTAACAGCAGAATTCTCATTGAAACAATAGAAGCCAGAAACAGTGTGATGACATATTAAAAACACTCAAAGAAAAAAATTGTCAATGAAGCATTCTAAAGATAAAACCAAAACAACTGAATTTTGTTGCTAGTAAACATGTTCTCAAAGAAATGCTAATGGGAGTCTTCAGTATAAAATGAAAGGACACTAAAGAGAACTTGAATTTATGTGAAGACATAAAGAACATGATAAAGGTAACTACATAGTTTAATACAAAAGTCAGTATAATTGTGTTTTTAAAACTTTTTTATTCCTTTTTCTTCTTTCACTTAAACGACAACTATGCAAAATAGTTATAAATCTGTGTTGATGAACACAGAAAGCAAAAAGATACAATTTGTTATAATAGCATAAAGTGGAGAACAGATCTGTATGGGAGGGATGTTTGCATACTATTGAAATTAAGTTGGTAATAATCTTAACTAGATTGCTGTAAGTTGTTAACCACAATGCTCAGGCGAATCATCAAGAAAGTGAGATTCACAACAGTCAAATGTAGAACCAACTCAAATGTTCATCAGCTGATGAACAGATAAAAAAATTACAGTGTGCTCATATAATGGAATACTGCTTAGCAATAATTAAAAATAATGTGTGTTGGGGCAGCTGGGTGGCTCAGTCAGTTGAGAGTCTGACTTCAGCTCAGGTCATGATCTTGCAGTTCATGAGTTTGAGTCCCACATCGGGGTCACTGCTGTCAGTCCCTCAGCACAGAGCTGGCTTCGGATCCTCTGTCCCCCTTTTTCTGCCCCTCCCCTGCTTGCACGCTCCCAAAAAATAAATTGGAAAAAATATAAAATAAAGATAATGTGTGCAACAACTTGGATGAATCTCACAAACATTGCATTAACTAAAAGAAGTCAAACACAAAAGAATATATACTATATAAGTATATACATACTTTCTATGAAGTTCTAGAACTGACAAAATTAATCTATGGTGATAAAAATGAAAAGAGTTGTTTTCTATGTGGGTAGAAATATGACTGGAATGGGGCACAAGAGCACTTTCTGAGGTGATGAAAGCATTTTTTCTCTTGATTATGTGGTCGTTATGTGGGTATATAAATTTATCAAGCATAATTGACTTGTACACTTAAGATCTGTGTATTTCACTACAGTTAAATTTTGTCTCTATCAAAATAAAATGTATGGTATATCTCATGTTTTGTTTTTTTAAAAACATTTATTTATTATTGTGAAACAGAGAGAAATAGAGCATGAGCAGGGGAGAAGCAGAAAGAAGGGGAGACACAGAATCTGAAGCAGGCTCCAGGCTCTGAGCTGTCAGCACATAGCCCAACGCCACACGGGGCTTTAACCCACAAACCACGAGATCATGACCTGAGTTGAAGTCGGACGCCTAACCGACTGATCCACCCAGGCGCCCCTCTCGTGGTTTATTTAATCAGAATTTATATTCAACTTTCTCTAAGCATATTATCAAAATATTTTACGTATTACTAAGGAAAATACTCTTCATCATTTCATTTTGTCAATTAAGAAACAAATACATGATACCTCAATCTTTGATTAAAAAATAGGTCAATGGGTAAAGAAGATGTGGTGTGTGTATGTATATGTGTGTGTGTATATATATATATATATGCATATGTGTGTATGTAATATATATATATATAATTCCATAGATAGATGATAGATAGACAGATAGATAGACACAATAGAATTAAATCTTGTCATTTGTAAAAATGTGAATGGAGCTAGAGGGTAGTATGCTAAACGAAATAAGTTAGTCAGAGAAAGACAGATGATTTCATATGATTTCACTCATATATGGGATTTGAGAAACTCAACAAATGAACATAGGGGAAGGGAAAGAAAAATAAGATAAAAACAGAGAGGGAGGCAAACCATAAGAGACTCTTAAATACAGAGAACAAACAGAGTTGCTGGAAGGGAGGTGGGTAGGGGAATGAGTTAAATGGGTGATGGGCGTTAAGGAGGGTACTTTTTGGGATGAGCACAGGGTGTCATCCTAACTATGTAAAAGATGAATCACTGGGTTAAGCCAAGACTACATTGTATGTTAACTAATGTGAATTCAAATTTAAAAATGAAAAAAAAATTGGGGCACCTGGGTGATTTAGTTTGTTGAGCATCTGACTTCTGCCCATGTCATGATCTCATGGCTTATGAGTTTGAGGCCCACGTGGGGTCTGTGCTGACAGCTCAGAGCTTGTAGCTTGCTTCAGATTCTGTCCTTCTCTCTCTCTGCCCCTCTCTCACTTGTGTTCTCTCTCTCTTTCCTAAATATAAATAAACATTAAAAATTTTTAAAAAAGAAAAAACAATTTTACATGGGTTAGGTCATTTAATTTTAAGAACAAATACTGTCTCTTCTTGCAAATACTACTTCCCACAATGTGCCTAAATGCAAAATTTTCTATGTTAATAGGTTCCTTTGTAAAGATATATATTCTCCTTACAGAGTCCATTATGCCTCCCACCCATTTCCTCCCCCCCCCCACAAAAAAAAAAACCCATACATTTTGGGTTTTGTAAACTCTTGGGACATAGAAATTTCTAAACTTATGTGGGCATGTTCAACCAGGTGTCTGATAAGTTTATTAATGGTTTATGTTTTTATGGAAGTAGATTGTTTCTTTAAGGTAGAAATACCAGTCAGAATATCTCTTCTCCAGTAACTGCTAATATTTCTCCTCAGAAATGTCTCAAAGTGTGAAATTCTGCCCAAAGGACATGGAAGGAGTTTTGGCTAGCACATTTTCTTGCTTGTCTTCATTTTATACAGAATTGGATTATTTGTGTCATAAAACATGCAATTTTTGCAGCAGGTAAAATAACTTTGCTTTTTCCATGAGGGTCTTCATTATATTACCTTAAAGTGGCAAATGCATATTTTGTCAATGTTTTTTAGAAAACATTTTAAGTGTCTTTTTCATCAAGAGGATGCCCAAAGGGTGAAGTATTCTCAAATGCCCTTTCCTCAAATCCCATTTATCAATATCTCTTTATTTTTTTATTTTAAAAAATGTTTTTATTTATCTTTGGGGGTTAGAGGGAGAGAGAGAGACAGCGTGAGCAGGGAATGGACAGAAAGGGAGGGAGACACAGAATTCAAAGGCAGGCTCCAGGCTCTGAGCCAGCTGTCAGCATGGAGCCTGACACAGGGCTCGAACCCATGAACCATGAGATCATGACCTGAACTGAAGTTGGACACCCAATTAACTGAGCCACCCAGGTACTCCTGAATATCTCTTTAAATGAAAGGTCTTATTTTAACTTGAGAAATCACAATAAGTAGACATCACTCATAAAAATTCACTGAGCACCAACTATATGGAATGACGGAGGTGGGAAAAATTGCCATGTTTGTCCTCAAAAGGCTTGCACTCCAGTAATGAGATACTTTATTATTGAGTAATACGTTGCAGCATATGATGTTGCCATTTTTGTGGGTCAAAAGTAGTAGATTATTGGTAATTTATTATGGAAAAGCCTAATGCAATATGTAAAATTTTCAGTCCAATGCAGTCCAGAAGAAAAACTAGAGGATAGGTCGCGTTAAGACAGGATTGTAAGTGGGTTGGAAAGAGGAGAAAAGAGGGAAATGACTGCCTTTTCATGACTCATTTGTTTGCTCCCTTTGTGGTCAATTTGAAAATTGATTGCCTGACAATTCAGATTAGATAAATACTTCAGTTGTGCATTGAGGGGAAGAAGTGCAAAAATAAGGATGACATATAGATGACATGTCCTCTTGGACATTGTTGTGGAGCCACTCGAGATCTGGGCCTGTAAGTAAATTACTATGTGATATTGAAATGTCTCTAGTTGGAGTACTTACTAACTGGGGTGGGATGTAGGCTGCTCTGCATCTGAAAATTGAAGGACCTCTGTCTGGGAGAATGTCCAAAACCCTTGGAAATTCAAAAAAAAATCTGTTTGAATGGGAATATGACATGCATTTTATGGAAGACAAGTGACATAGAAAGAGAGTCTATAATGCTCATCAGATTCTCCAAAGGTCTGTAACTCAAAATAGTTTAAGCACTATAAAAATGTAAGCACATACTTTGGACATGAATAAGTACACTTTAGGGATATTGTGATTAGTGCCATAATGTCTAGAGGAGGAAAGAGGTCACTTTTAGTAGGAGGAATCAGTGAATGGTTTGGGAAGGAAGTTTGGCATTCAAGGCTAGGAGATTTCCTGCAATGGATTTGGTGAGAAGTGGTGAAGTCTAAAGCCAGGGGAGATGGAGAGTCCAGGGGTAGTGCAAGAGTTGCAAAGATAGAATTTGCAAGATTTGGCCAAATGATTCACTGAGGAGCCAAGAGAGATGAAGGATTTGAAGATTATGCTAAACTTTTAAGCCTGGGTAAATGGAAAAATCATATGCCCACTCAAAGAAACCTTGAAGTGTCAAATATTTCTTTACAAAATCTATGTCCATTTTCTTCTTAAAATACTGGATTGACACATTACCTGTTTAATTCTTTATAATGGAAAATTTCAAACTTACAAGAGTAGAAATAATAGTACATTGAACTTTCTCGTACACATCAACCAACTCCAATAATTATCAATATCAAATGCCAGGATTCTGGTTCAGCAGCAGCCTAACCTGAAATTAAATTCTCCAATAACACAATTCTCCATGGATAGGGTTTCTACTATGTTCCCTCTAAAAATACATATAAAATTATGTATGTCTATGGGCATTTGCATGTTCACACAGAGAAAGGATTCATAGCTTCTGATAGATCTTATGACACAACTCCATCCCATGCCTCCCCTCCATCCCTTATCTCAAAGGAAACCTTGCTCCTATAAAATAATTTAAGACATTATCTCTGGGAGGCTTGATATAAGTTAAGCATTACTCTTGATGAGTCATTTTGATTCTTCAATACTAGAGTATTATACACCTGAAACTAAAATAACACTTTATGTTAACTAAGTGGAATTAAAATAAAAACTTAAAAAAAAAAGACTACAATATTAAAAAGGTAAGGCACAAAATTAGTATATTCTTATTTGGGACCAGAGAGGTCTGGAACATGGAATTATGCCCACAAAGAATATGTCTAGATTTACTTACCTGCAAGTACTGATTGCTTAGCTATATATTAAAGTTGGAAAAGAAAGCTTAACAAGGATATGGGCGTTGATCATATACAGAGGCTTTATTTATTCATTCAGCAAGTATTTAGGGACAATCTACTAAGTACCAGGCACTATGCTACGCCCCAAAGAGCATAGAAACAAATAGTCCCTACTTTTGTGAAACTGGCATTTTAGTTGCAAACACAGATGTCACCCAAATTGCCATAAAAATAAGCATATATCAATAAAATGTGGTAACCATTAAAAAGGAAAGACACAGAAATAGCATGTGCAAAAACCCAGTGTTGAGAATGAGCATAAAATTATATCTGCACACTAAATCATGGCTGCAAATAGCAGAAACTAAAATCATAAATATAGCTGATGCTCAGATTGTTAGGAAAATCAGAGTGCATTAGGAAATTTGAGAAGCAGGTAGGCAAAGGGCATTGAAGGCCATAGTAAGGAGTTTTGTCTTTAAAAACTATTGGAAGCTTTTAAAGGTTTTAGTGCAGGTTCTGGAAGGAGGGAAAGTAAGTTGACATGATTATATCTTTATTTTGAAAGGATGAATCTTCCTGGAATGTGAATGTCAGATTTCAAGAGTGGCACATGTGTGAGGTGAGTGAACAGTTTGGTGGATATTGCAGAAGTTTAGGTGACAGATGATGGCTTCTTTATGAACACAGACACATGCTCAGGTTGTGGATACAGGATAATAACCACTGATTGATTTCATAAAATCTTATCAAGTAGCCTTATGTAGTCTTAGCCTCAACCAACATATGATATTGATGGTATACTGAGCAGAAAACAAAAGTATACCATAAAAGTAGCCTCTGGTGTGCAAAGAAATAAGCACCACTTCAATTTATATGATCTACTCAGTGAAGAAATTGTAAGTATTGAATAGATACTATTGAATTTGGCTCTTCAAAGTTGCTAAGGGTTATTCATTGTGTGGTCATGCTAAGGAGTCTGTTAGAGTGGTTTTCAACTATTAGAATTGTAATATGGGGAAAGTCAATTGTCTTAGGTGTAAGTAAAGGAAGCTTAATGATTATTTCTCCTAAAGCAAAAAAAAAAAAAAAAAGGCAAGTCTGTTGATTTTTCTCGTGATTGATCTTCTGCAATGGTGTTTTTTCTCTTTTAAGACTTCTGTAACACTGTCATTAATAAAGGGATGGTAGCCCTTTAAGACTAAGCTAGCTGAATAAGAGAATGCAAAAATGCCCAACCTTTGAAGGTCTTTAACTTCTGGAGGAGATATATGCACAATGTATCTCATGAATCTCAGTTTACAGTAGCTCTCTGATTGGTCTGGCTGATCCTGCTCTGCCAACTCTGGAATCCCTGGCCCCTTGAATAAGCTAGCTGACAGCCTTCTTGCTTACATGTCAGATTACCACGTAGCTGCCTCTCCTCTGTCTCCTACCTTCCCTGAATCCTGTCATCCTCCCATTCTCTGCCATCATTACACTGCCTCATTTCTGGGTGTACATGAAAATTTTTTTAAATAGTTTATTGTCAAATTTGTTTCCATACAACACCCAGTGCTCTTCCCCACAAGCGCCCTCTTCTGTCACCACCACCTCTTTTCCCCCTCCCCCTTCCCCTTCAGCTCTTAACATGACCTACTGTCCTTCATTTGGAATCATCAGAAATCCCTGGAAGAATACTCTGAAACAGTGGTTCTCAATTCTGGCTGTATATCAAAATCACTTAGCAGAACTTAGAAATGGAGACTCCTTGGTTTGATTTTGTGTTAGACTGTCTGGAGGATGATTCCCCAGAAAATTCATTTTTAGAAGCTTCACATTTGTTTTGGAAGCAACGGACCACGGTTTCAGAATTTCGAAAAATTCTTTTTTTTTTAAATTTCTGTCCTTGACGGAATGTATTAAATAAGCAAACACCACCAACAAGCAAAACAAGTACTACAATGTAAAAACATTAAAAAAAAGACAACCCTCTCACATGCATAAATGAAAGATTGCACACAAAGAACTCACATCTTTTCAAGCTTCACTAGTAAATATTTTGCTACTATGTATTAAATACTGCATGGTTTGTCCAAGCTAAGATGAAACCACATCATGACTCAATAAGCATTTTGCATTTTCTTTCGTTATATACTCAAAGTCATGCCTACTGCACCTCTAAACATTTCATTAAATCCAATGATACAGCAAACACTCCCAAAATGAACTTAGATTGTATTGCAGTTTCACTTAACAGTATATAAAATGCTGTGTTGTGACAGGTATCAACTATCCATTATCAAGACAGTATGGTATTGGCACAAATACAGACACATAGACTAATGGACTAGAATAGAGAACCCAGAACTGGGCCCACAAACGTATGGCCAATTAATTTTTGACAAAGTAGGAAAGAGTATGCAGTGGAAAAAAAAGACAGCCTCTTTAGCAGGTGGTGCTGGAAGAACTGGACAGCAACATGCAGAAGAAGGAAACTAGACTACTTTCTGACACCATACACAAAAATTAACTCAAAATGGCTGAAGGACCTGAATGTGAGACAGGAAACCATCAAAATCCTCAAGGAGAAAGTAGGAAAAAACCTAGACCTCCACCGCAGTAATCTCTTACTTGACACATCCCCAAAGGTAAGGGAAATGAAAGCAAAACTGAACTCTTGGGACTTCATCAAGATAAAAAGCTTCTGCAAGGCAAAAGGAAACAATCAAGAAAACTAATAGGCAACCGACGGAATGTGAAAATATAGTTGCAAATGACATATCAGATAAAGGGCTAGTATCTAAAATCTACAAGGAACTCACCGAACTTCAT
>NC_043717.1:64844538-64859435 GCF_006229205.1 Suricata suricatta | reverse complement strand
TGCATAGGAGCACATGTACCCCAATGTTCATAGCAGCACTGTCAACAATAGCCAAAACATGGAAAGAGCCTAAATGTCCATCACCTGATGAGTGGATCAAGAAGATGTGGTATATATACACAATGGAGTGCTACATGGCCATGAGAAAGAATGACATATGGCCATTTGTAGGAGAATGGATGGACCTTGAGGGTGTCATGCTAAGCGAAATAAGTCAGGCGAGAAGGACAGATGCCATATGTTCGTACTCATAGGTCTAACAGGAAATTTTCAGAATGATCTAGCTTCAAGAAAAGCAAGCAGTTAGTAGTGCTGAAAATTCTTTGACTTGTGTTCCTCTTAGAGATTTCAGATTCCCAGAGAAGAAAAGACAGGTCAACATGTTGCCCTTTATGCTCCTCTCAAGAACAATTTACCACTTCCTTTCGCATAGTATCTAATTACAATAATAGTACTAACACCAGTTGATAGAGAAGATACCTCATTTTCCATTGATTATAACAACTACCATTTATTGAATTCATAGTATGTTTTAGTCACCATGCTAAATGTTTTTCACAACTTTTAAAATTTAACCTTTTATTAAAATCAAATGAGGATTTATGTTAACTATATATGAAAAAAAATGACACTCAGAAGAGTTAAGCAACTTGCTAGAGAATAAATGGCCAATTTAGGATTTGAATCCAGGACTGATGCCAATATTCATCATGTGAACCACACAGCCATCATCTCATAATAAACATATAGCCAGTTGGTTTTGTTCAGATTCAGAAGTGGAATAAACACAAGAAAGATACCTTCTCCTTCATCACTGTTAAACTACTGTAATCAAGGCAAAGTGCTCTGCTAGCCACTACAAAAGTTAATGGATATTTGGCAGAGTTCTAAGGCCTGGACAAGAAACAAAACAATTTTGTAAAAGATGGGATTCTTCTGTAGTTATTAACATTTGGATCACAGGTTCTATTTCTGCTACATTCACCAGGGGCAAATAACACACCAGCTTTGATCCTGCTATTTAAAATAAAGGTATAAAGTCATGTAGTAAAAGGCTGCCCATTATAAAAATCCAATTGGAATGTAGTGCACTATGAATTGTTCTAAGACTCCTCATAATTAAAAGGAAATAGTTGTTAATGTTCTTATTTTTAAACCTTATTTTAAATTTAATTCATATATAATGTTTGGGTCAAATGATTAAAAAATATTTAATTTTGGTATTTCTTTTTGTATTGTGCATATACTACATTGCATTGTAAATTGCATCACACAGTATTATAACCCCAGTAATACACAGTATCAATATTTACTAGTCAATAGAAATAATGTATCCATTTCTGATTATCTGTGGAAATCAGATCACAGTACTGTACTTCTTGAACAATCATATCTTAAAGTAAGAGGTAAAGTTACAACACATACAGACAATGAAGACTGCTCAAGTAAGGTGGGTCATTTCCCCATAGAATGGTACCATGCAAAAGATTAGAGGCCTCTACTTTACGATCTTCTGAAATGCTTTTTTGATCCAGTTTGTACAAGTGCACACATACTGAAATAATTTGATACTGGCAAAATGTCAACTGTCTGAAGTAACAACTGAGGCATAACTGAGTTTTCATTGTCACAACTAGAGACACAAAAGTGGGAAGGGAGATTTCTGCCTAATCTTTCAGGAGAGTCCAGATTTGAGCCTGATAAATTCCAAGCTGCTTCATCTTCAGTGCAGCAGCTGGGAAAGGTGATTTTATGTACAGTTGCCACTCTCAAGAAATATAACTCTCTGCCCTCTTCTTCCCAACTAAGTATATGAATGAACATTACTTTACAAACCAAGTCAGGCTTTTAAGAAAGTCCTGTAGTGGCAACAACCAGCAACCTTGCCTTCTATTTTTTTCCCAAAACTAAAAAATAATTGTTTCAAAGTTTATCTCTTTGTCTTTGGAATTAACCACAATTCATCTCATGATTATATCAGGAAAGGTTCTGGAAATGCTGCCTAATCTACCAGAAATTCCTTCCCTGAGCTCAATTGTATACCTATAAAAAAACAGGCACTCTGGATTTAGGTAAAGTGACCCACCCACTAAACTTGACTAAAGGCTAATTCCAAAATTCTGACAACCTATATTTAGAAAGACGTGAATTCTTAGCATATTATTAAACTTGAAAAACTCACATTTTGACTTCCTAGGCTTTTTAAAAATTAGTCATCCCAGGGACTCAGAATTTTACAGGTAGAAATTTTCTCAGTGTAATAGCCACAGAATAACTTTTTCAAGCCTTTTTTCATCCTAAGTAGATTTTATCAAAAGACATGTCTATCTCCTGGTGTAAGGTGAACAGTCTTCATGCACTTTGGACTATATGTAAAACAGAGTTCTCTATAAATGAGTCAGTATTTTCTGGAAGTATTTGCCTAATTAGCTCTTCTAGCTTATTCTTACCAAAGAGAATATCAGATACTAGTCCCCCCAAACTTATGTTTTGTTGAGTATCAGCATAGGTACCATTAGCAGAACTCTATGACAATTAGTTTATATTGTTGATTTTTCAACTGGTCAAACACCAATCACTCTGTTTGGAAATCTGTGACAGGAGAAGATGGATCTGGCAAGGGAAACATTTCCAGTTTGTCTTTGGACAAAAGCATAACTGTTGTGTGGTGGTTTCTTCCTCCTTATCTTCCAAGTTTTGTACACAGCGTAATGCTGGTTTTGAAAGTGCAATCGACAAAGAAATCAGTGACTGGGCTGAAGAAGCAATATTTAGAACACTGCACACATTTGATAAGATAGAGTGCTAATCAAAGCAAAATATTACATTATCAGTGGCAATAAAATTTGCTTACAAAGCTGGGCCCATCAGTGTTTCCACTCCCAACTATCTTTTTCCTTCAAGCTCCCTTATTTCCCCCGCTTCTGTTGGCTCCTTAGAGCTGCATTAAATCATGTTGTGAAATAAAATGAGTTTGAATAGCAAAAGCATTAAGATTTCACATTCTGTAACATAACAATGAACTGCCTTATGTCAGAATTCAAGCTTGTTACCAACGCTCACAAATATTATCATCTCCTGTGGCGACAATTTTCTATCCATCCAGAAAAGTGGTTTTTCCTATCAGAGCCAACATCAACCATGCCTTGTGAGCTGTAGATGGGGTCTCTTTGCCACAGTTCCACATTCTGTACTATAGGACACCAAATTAATACCTGTACATGAGGATGTCAGCATCTATGATGGATCATGTGGTAGAATCATGTTAATTACATGATGGGAAATATAGCTTAAGGGATTTTTGTTGTTGTTGAGAAGCAAGGATACTCCAAAGAAAAGAGCCAGTGCCCAAGCACAAGTCTGCAGGGCCTATCAATTGTGTGGGATGTAGAAGTGTAAGTGCCTAAAGGGAAGCCGTGCAGGCTGGAGAATTTTCCAGCTAATCATGATTCTATTCAATAACCTGACTATTCAGCAGCTTGGGTAGTTGTTGCTTATATCAGACCTATGCTCCAGTCCAGTCCTGAGAGCTTGGGGAGAGTGGAGTTGAAATATGCATGTCAATTCTGTGGGTAATAAACACTTGGAAAGTGTTGGAAAATTTGACTTGAGACTACCAAGCAAAGTAATTGCTCTTTTTGAGTGCTATGAGTCTTCTCCCCTTCCTTTTCTACCTAGAAGCACTTAGAGTCTCTGAAAATATCAGACAAGAGACTTATCCCACTTCCTAAAAAATAGGGAAGGGCAAGTCTGATGAGGAAGTCTTTAGCGGGTAAACAACTCTCCATGCTTGAAGTGAAATAGAAAACAGTTTTTTCTTTATTTTTAAAAAAATTTCCTAAAAAAAATGGGTCAGCAACTAAGCAAGTATTTTTTATTTCAGTTAACTGTCAGAATTAAACTCTAAGTCTCAGAAAGCCTGACATTTGGCACATTTCAAATCTTTATTTTTTATTGTTATTTTTTATTTTTAACTTTTTAAAACTTTTTTTTTAAATTTATTTTTGAGAAACAGAACATGAATAGGGGAGGAGCAGAGAGAAAGGGAGACTCAGAATCCGAAGCAGGCTCCAGGCTCTAAGGTGGCAGCACAGAGCCTAATGTGGGGCTTGAACCAATGGGCAGCGAGATCATGACCTGAGCCGAAGTGGGATGCTAAACCGACTGAGCCACCCAGGTGCCCCACATTTCAAGTCTTTATTAAGAGCCAATTGCTACACCTATCTAGGATATAGATGAAGAAAAATGTCTTAAAATTGACGTAGAGATCAGAGGAGAGATAATATCCTGGTTAAAAAATATGTTTGCATTTTCCTAACTCAAGAAAGGTTTACTTTTTTAAATGTTTGTTTATTTTGAGAGAGAGAGAGAGAGAGAGAGAGAGAATTCCAAACAGGCTCTATGCTGTCAGCATGGAGCCTGACATAGGGCTCAAATCCACAAACCATCAGGTCATGACCTGAGCTGAAACCAAAACTCAGATGCTTAACCAACTGAGCCACAAAGGCACCCTTCAAAAATAGTTCTCTAATTGGAGTTTTGACAGGGAAATTTAACCTCTGTAGGACTCTGAAATGAAAGTAGATAGTTTGATTTCTATGTATGTTGGGATGTATGTTGACTGTGAATTCTTGCTTTTAAAGCAGCAGAACAGGAAGACAGGTGATACAGGAATAGAAGCAAAAATGTTTTCATCTTCCTGGAAATTTTGATTATTAGCAACAGGAAAAGTGCTTTTGAATGGTTTATCTTCCCAGAAGGAGAAAGGATATTCAAAGATAACCTCTAAAAGAATAGTGCAGCAAGAGTCCTATTGTGTGTCTTATCCATTTGCTCACCAGAGGAGCTCTGAGAAGGCAAGAAATATCACCAAATCTGTATCCTTTGGTCCCATGGGAGACATGAGGGAAGCATTTCAGGACTGAGTGGCTTCTGGGAAAATAGGGAATAAGATTCTTGAATTTTAAAACATGTTCAAGTCTCTTTCCTTCCTGTTTCCCTAGGATTCATTCCCACAAAGGAAGGAATTTACTGTCCATATATTCCGTATGGTCTATAATTCGAAAGCAAAATATTTACTGCAACCACAGAGGTACTAAGTAGCAGCAACAACAAAACCTTTTTCTGGAGTCTATTTATCCATCTTGATACCATCGTATTTTTCTCCTCCTTTATCAAATTCCTTAAAAGAATGGTCTAGTTGTGATTCACTGTATCCATTTGCCTTCTTCTCAGTCACTTCTCAAACCTGTGCATTCTGGTTTTCTTTCCAAACCCTAGAACCAAATACCACAGCTTCCTTGATGATATTCTAAGCATGGAAGCTGGTGGCCTGCATGTAATAAAATTCAAGTGCTCTTTTTACTCTCTTTCTATCTTGTTTGATCTACCATCAACATTTGATATTTGAACTCCCTCCTTCAAGTTCTCTCTTCTGTTGGTTTCTTTTACACTGCCTTCTGCTGAGGGCAATATTATTTTCATATTAAAAAAATTCATACTGGTTGACACATAGGATTTCACTAGTTTCAAGTGTACAAGATAGAGACTCCTCAAACTATACATTTGTCTACCTCACAATTACAGCTATTATCTTGTCATCATACAATATTATTACCATAACATTGACTATATTCCTTATACTATACCATTTATTCCTGACTTATTCATTCCATAACCAAAAACCTATATCTCTCACTCCTCTTCACCCATTTTGCCAATGCTCCCACCCCTCTTTCCTCTGGCAGCCTTCAGTTTGTTTTCTGTATTTATGGGTCTGTTTCTACTTTTTTGCTTGTTTGCTTATTCATTTGTTTTGTTTTTTTATATCACACATATAAGTGAAATTATATGGTATTTGTCTTAGTGTGACTTCTTTCACTTAGCATAATACCCTATTGGTCTATCCAAGCTATCACAAGTGGCATGATCTCACTCATTTTTATGACTGGGTAATATGTCATTGTGTGTGTATTTGTGTGTGTGTGTGTGTGTGTGTGTGTGCATGCACACGTGCGCGCATGCTCGTGCAATCTTCTTTATCCATTCATCTATCAATGGACACTTGGGCTACTTCCATGTCTTATTTATTTTATTCCTACTTATCTGAGTATTCCTTTTCAGATGTTTTGCAAGCTTCTCTTTCTCTGCCCAATCTTTAAATCCAGGTATTCCTTAAAAACTATCTTCTAGGGCTTATGCTTTTTTATTATGTGCTGCTACTGGTCTAGCTCATATACTCACATGCCCTCACAAATATAGCTTAATGTCTGACCCCTCTTTAATGCTTCAGTTTCATATATCTGGCTAATTGGCATCTCCATTTGGACATCTTATAGATACTTTAAACTCCACACTCTAGTATTGAAATCTTCTACCCTAAACCAGTTACTTGTCTTGTATTTCCTATCTTTATAAATGACATTACTGACCCCCAGTAATTTATGCAAACCAGAAACAAGATGCCATCCTTGATTCTTTCTTTCCTTTGTTTTCCCATATCTAAGTTGAATATACTCTACTTCTCAAATCTGCCCAATTTGCTCTGTCTCCATACCAATACTAGCTCAGGTCACCACCACCTGTAGCCTGCCAATTATAGCAACAGCCCCTTAACTCTTTTCCCCTCACCCCTTCTTGTCCTTTTCCAATTAGTTCTACCTTACTACAAAATGGTCTTTTCCAAGAAATGACCCTGATCATGCCATTCATTTATTTATATCTGATACATGGCTGCCTGTATGTACCACATAATGAAGTCAAAATTTTTATAATGCATTACAAGGTTCTCCATTATCTATACTTCCTTTTTACCTACCCATTTCTATGTCGTACCACATTTCCCTTTATGTTCTATATTCCAGCTATGATTAAGTGTTTTTCAGTTTTTCAAAAATTTCAGGTTTTTCTCTCTCTTGAACTTTCATACTTGCCATCTTCTGGGAACGATCTCCTACCCTACCTCACCTTTTTTCCTCCTAGCCTTCATGATTCATCTGAGCTACCATTTCCTCAGAGGGTGGTTAGATTATACCATAAAATATTATTTACCATGCATAACACTTATTAAACTTTTAGGGAACTATATGCTTGCTCTTCCACTGAACTGTAGCCTCTGTGAGGAGAGAGAATTTGTATGTTTCATTCACCACTTTATACCCAGTACCTAGCGCAACTGCTCAACAAACATTTGGTGAATAATTGGTTGATTGAATAAGGGACTTATGGAAAAGGAGGTAGGAGAAAAGTATTTACCTATTCTTTATCTTTTAAGAATGGTTAATAGTTGATGAGAAATGCGAAGAATTACTCAAATACTTCATGGTCATATTTAGAGGAAAATGTTCTAATACGTGGATTACTATAAACCTGAAAGAATATGTCTACTTCGGATTGGAAATACAAAATTAAAAAATTTTAATGTTTATTTAGTTTTGAGAGTGGAAGAGGGGCAGAGAGAGAGGGAGACAGAGGGTCCAAAGCAGGCTCTGAGGTGACAGTAGAGAGCCTGATGTGAGCCTTGAACTCACAAACGGTGAGATCATGACCTGAGCTTCAGTCAGATGCTTAACTGACAGAATCACCCAGGTGCCCATGGAGATACAAAATAATTGTAATAATCAATCTTACAGGTTACCTAAAGACATTTGAAAATGCTATGAATATGTGACAGACTAACTTTCTTCCAGAATCAAGGGCAGCAGAGCAGGGGCTCAGGCAGTAGAAGTAGATCATGAGTGGCGGATTAAGGGTTACTGGTGAGTGCCTCTGTAACACAGTAAGGACACCAGCTAGTAATGGTGGCAGAGAAATCAATGATTAGCTCAATAATCATCAAAAGCAAGAATTGCAAATGCTTATGTTATTGCAGTGGAAACTGTAAACCACTAAGAGCATTTGAAAGGGAATGCTGAGTTTTGGAGCTACTAGCATACCTCTGCAATGATTTTTTTTCCCTGAAAGAGAAACAGTAGTAGCAAACTTTTTGTGTCTAGAATTCTGCTTAAGGCATTCTTAGTTTCATTCTCCATATACAAATAGAGTAACCATTTCTTCTGAGTCATGAGAAGGAAGAAGATAGGCAAGCCCTCCTTGATTGTTTATTCTCTTTATCCATTGACCTGCCATAGATATGCTAGCCATCACCTACTCCCTTCCCTTCCTAGGTTTATATCTATAGCAAATATAAACTTTTGAAAAAGAAATCACCCAATGCCTTTCCCCAGATACAGTCATTCCTTACCTGCTGCTAACTTTGTAAACTCTAAAAGGAAAATAAAACAGAAAAAAATCTTCAAGTTGCAAAATAGATGCTGAAAATGGTAAGGATATGGAAAAGAAATCAAATTTGACACTTACATATTTCTGACTGAGCAACATACTTTCCCTCTATTTGAAGATATTTTATTTTGGAACAACAAAGTTCTAGAGAATTCAAAACAGCATATTGAGCATGTGTAATGCCATATTATCTTCAGTACCTTGACAAAGCCATGCTGAGATGCTTTCCTTTGAATGTTTACACATGTTGTTATTTGAATCTATGATTGAAAAGGAAGAGGAAAAAGAAACAGATGGGAAAGACCTTGAGGTGATGTTAAACATCATGAAGCAAAATTGATCTCCATCTACTATGTTCCTTCCAGGAAGCTAGTGTACTCAACAACATTGCCCAGAGCAGAAGCCAAATCACCCACATTTAACAGTTGGGCTTATCAGCTGCACAAAAGCTTTCCAGAAATTTCACAAAAGCAAGAAAATGAATTCAAATAAAATAAAACATGTAGTCCTGGAAATTGCAATGGCAGCCATTTGAGATTTTATTTTTAGATCAAGTTCAGGAGAAAAAAGCTATCTTATTTCTCAATACTGTATTATGTATCTACAATTAATTATTAAATATGTTAATGATGTGTCTGCCTAATTTTAGAATTATAATCAATATTTCCCCTTGACTGTTCCGACCCGGTCGGTAAGTCAGTCGACGCAGGTTCCTGAGGGAGGGAGTAAGAATAGGGTAGGGCAGGGAGCACAGAAAATGGAGGCAAGACAAAACCTCTGATCAAGCCTCCCTTTATTGAAAAAACACACACACCTTATATAAGGTTCAAGGCGAGAAGCAAGGCGGCTGACCTAGGTCGGTTGCTAGGAAACAGGGTCAAGTGATTAAGGCTAGGGTAAAGGAGGAACCAAACTGAAGTTTTTAGCACAGCGCCTGAGGGGCCGACACTGCCCTGCCTGCAGACAGTTAATCTTTGTTCTTCTGGCAGCTTCTGACAGGGAGTGGCACTTCCTTGCCTGCAGGCTGCTGATTGGCTGATCTTTGTAGCTCCCCATATCCCCTGAAAACAGACATTTGTAAATTGAAAATGTCATGAAGAATGAGCAAATGTGGTGTTCATTTCCTATATCTTCAGATTCCCCACATCCATGAGTTGGTCTCCTGGGAAAGTGTGTTTACTGAGTCTCTTGTTTCACCATGATGCAATGTTAAAATAGCACTGAAAATCGTACAGTATGGGTAACTATATTTATAACCTGGATTTTCACCTCCCTCTCTGTGCCTTTGCTGTTTTCTCAGTCTTCTGCAGGTCTCTCCTTGTCAATATGTGTGTGTGTGTGTGTGTGTGCGTGTGTGTGTGTGTATCATTTTTTCTTTACTTTATTTCCCCCTTTATAGCTATTTATTATTCTGAGACTTCTCCTTAGAGTATGTAACTATTTATTTCAGTCTTTCACTGGCTCTATTTGTCCATTCTCTGCTAGCTTCTAGGCATCTGTCTTTTTTCTTTCTCCTTGGTGAATTTTTACTCACCTTTAATGGATTAAAGGATAACTGATCCTCTCTGTAAACCTTTTCATGACACTGCTTCACTAACACTTTCCTCCTATTCCCTTCACTTTACTTTCTTATGGCATCTTACACATCTGGACTGTAATCTACAACAAGAAGGGGCAGTATAGTTGATCAGGTCTGCTCTCAGAACCAGTCATACATAATATTTAATATGATTGAAGAATACTGTAAGGAATTCTTGGTATAAATGACCTCTACTCCAGTACTTCAATACTCATAATTTTACTGTTGGAGCTAGGCCAGTTGCTGCTAAAAGGAGAAGGAAGGTGTGTGTTTCTCAGTATATAGTCTTGAAAAGTTCTAAACCAATGGTGCCTATAAAAGCATGAAGTTTTTCAGGTAATTTTTATGGTAGAATTATATAATTTTCTCCGAATACACACATTTCCAGATCTCTGACTCTACACATACATGTTACAATGATGTGCCTTAAATTTCGCTGTACATCAGAATTCCCTGGAAAAGCTTGTTTAAAATACAAATGCCTATTATCTACAATAGACAAATTATGAAAACAGCCCGTTTTCTTATATATACATATACATAACTTGGTCATAAAAAAGAATGAAGTCTTGCAATTTGGAATGACATGGGTGGAGCTAGAGAGTATTATGCTAAGTGAAATAAGTCAGAGAAAGACAGATACTGTAATAATTCACTCATATGTGGAATTTAAAGAACAAAACAAAAAAGCAAAGAGGAAAAAAGAGAGAGAGAGAGAGAGGCAAACCAAGAAACAGACCCTTAACTATAGAGAACAAATTGATGGTTACCAGAAGAGGGGTAGGAGAGGAGATGGGTGAAATAGGTGATGGGGACTAAGGAATGCACTTGTGATGAGCACTGGGTGTTGCATGGAAGCGTTGAATCACTATATTGTATACCAGAAACTAATATTATATTGCATGTTAACTAACTGGAATTTAATGAAAACTTTAAAAAAAGAAAAATCAAAAAAATAAATAAAATTGAGATGTCTAGATCTTACCCCAGATTCAAAATTGGGGAGGAGAATGTTGGGTATTTGCATTTTTAAAACAGTTGTTATTATATATATGCCACATCTTCTTTATCCATTTATCAGTCAATGGGCACATGGGATGATTCCATAGTTTGGCTATTGTAGATGATGCTGCTATAAACAGTGGGGTCCATGTATCCCTTTAAATTAGCATTTTCTTATTCTGTGGGTAAATGCCTAGTAATGCAATTGCTGGATATTAAGGTAGTTCTATTTTTAACTTTCTGAGGTACCTGCATACTGTTTGCCAGAGCGGCTGCCCAAGGTTGCATTCTTACGAACAGTGTAAGATGGTTCTCCTTTCTCCACATCATTGCCAATATCTGTTGTCTCTTGTGTTTTTGATTTTAGCCATTTTGAAATGTGTGCAGTGATATCCCATTGTAGCTTTGATTTGTATTTCCCTGATGATGAGTGATAATGAGCGTCTTTTCATGTGTCTGTGGCCATCTGTTTGTATTCTGTGGAAGAGTCTATTCATGTCTTCTGCCCATCTTTTAATTGGATTGTTTGTTTTGGGGGTGTTGAGTTGTATATGTTCTTTATATATTTTTGTATACTAACCCTTTCATCAGATATGTCTTTGCAAATATCTTCTCCCATTACATACACCACCTTTAGTTTAATTGATTGTGTCCTTCACTGTGCAAAGCTTTTTACTTTGATGAAATCCTAGTAGTTTATTTTTGTTTTTGTTCCTTTCACCTCTAGAAACCTACTTAGGAGGAAGTTGCTAATGTGAATGTCAAAGAGGTTACTGCTTGTGTTATCCTCTCAGATTTTGATGGTGCATGCCTCACATTTAGAGCTTTCATCCATTTTAAATTTATTTTTGTGTATGGTGTAAGAAAGTGGCCACTGTCATTTTTTGCATGTTGCTGTCCAGTTTTCCCAACACCATTAGTTGTTGTTTTTTCCTATTGGATAGTCTTTCTGGATTTGTCAAAGATTAAACTGATCATATACTTGTGGACTCATTTCTGGTTTTTCTATTCTGTTTTATTTATCTATTTGTACATATTTGTAGCAGTACCATACTGTTTTAATGACTACAGCTTTGTAATATGGCTTGAAATCTAGTATCACGATGCCTCCCATTTCGTTTTTCTTTCTCAGGATTTCTTTGACCATTTAGTGTCTTTTGAACCTCCATACAAATTTTAGGATTCTTTGTTCTAGCTCTGTAAAAATGCTGGTGGTATTTTGATAGGGATTGCATTAAATGTGCAGATTCCTTTGGTTTTATAGACTTTTTAAGATTGTTTTTCTTCCAATCCATGAGAATGGAATATATTTACATTTCTTTGTGTCATCTTTAATTTCATTCATCAGTGTATTATGGTTTTCAGAGTACAGGTCCTTCACCTCTTTGGTTAGTTTAATTCCTATGTATTTTATGGTTTTTGGTGCCATTGTAAATGGGATTGATTCCTTACTTTCTCCTTCTGCTGATTCTTTAATGGTGTATAGCAATGCAACAGATTTCTGTATGTTGATTTTGTATCCTGCGACTTTACTGAATTTGTCATATATCAGTTTTGGCAATTTCTTGGTGGAGTCTTTTGGGTTTTCTATAGAGAGTATCAAGTCACCTGAAAATATTGAAAGTTTTACTTCTTATTTGCTGATTTGGATGCATCTTATTTCTTTTTGTTGTTTGACTTCTGTGGCTAGGACTTCACATACTATGTGAAATTACAGTAATGAGAATGGACATCCCTGTCTTATTCCTGATCATAGAGGAAAAACATTCAGTTTTTCCACACTGAAGATGGTATTAGCTGTGAATTTTTCAATTAAGGCCTTTATTATCTGCCAGAGTCCAGCTCCAGCAGGTCCAGGGTTTTCCTGAAGGATGGATGGTGTCTACACAAAAGAGATGAGAATTGGTGAAAGGGGAAGCGAATGAGAGAGCCACGAGTTTGTTTCTGGTCAGCAGGCAGGCGTCTCTGCTCTGACTGGAGAGTCAGCTTTTTATTGAAAAAAATGTATGGAGGGGGGAGCGGCAAGATGGCAGAGAAGTAAGGAGCCCCATTACCTCTGTCCACCCACAGTTATCAAACTGAGAAGAATTAAAAAGCCACAGCTCTCTGATCTCCAAGAATGAAGGTGTGCGAACAGACCCCTTACCGACAGCAGTCTCATGGTTGCCTGAGTGAGTGAGTGCGAACAGGGACCAGAGACTTTAGGGGAGGGAGCGCCGGCTCCAGAGACAAAGTGCCGAGTGTCCAGAGGCTTGGTGCTGGGCCCACTGAAACCCGCGTGTCCTTAGGCGCACCGCTCCTAGCCGTGCAGGGCGGCGGGGAGACCAGGGGCGGACAGGTCAGCGGGGAGCCACTCCACACTGGGCGGCCTGGAGCCCGGAGGTGCACGATCCCCCAACAGCCGCTCACGAGGGGTGCCAGGTATCCAGAGGCACACGGTCCTTCACAGCCTTGCTCGGTACCGCCTGGCAAGGCAGGAGCGAGACCAGGGGAAGAGAAGTAGAGACTGAATCACTCACAGCACAATCCCTGCAGAGGAGAGATTCAGCCCCTGGGACTGAGGGCCACTGAGTGCTGAGGGTGATATCGGCCCCATCAGCGGGGCATTTAGTCAGACCAGGCAGCTCACCGACTTCAGGTGTAGCCAGGGGAGAACTCTGACTTCACAAACTCCCTATCCACCCAGACCAGAAAGCCGCCCACCTGCAGGCGATTTTAACTGTGGTGGAAATATTGATTGTGCGGGCAAGGACTTAGAAACCGGGCAGAACTTAGAAAACAGAAACAATTAGATCCGCCCGAGGCACAAGAAGGTTGGACTCCAGAGAGTGGTTGGCAAAGCATGGTCTGAGGGGGACTTGGGGTGCCCGTCGCCATTCTTCTCCTCGCATCCACCAAGGCGGGGCCTCAGAGAGCAGCCCTTGGTACTCGACCCACCTGCACCAAGCCATGCCCATCTGCGCTGGAGAGCTGCTGTGCTTTTGCTTATTACCATTAAGTGTTTTTTTTTCTTAATATTTTTAATTTTTAATTGTCCCCTGTCTTCTCTTTACTATCTTCCCATTTCCTTCCTTTCTCCCTTTCCCCCTGGAATCTGGGAAAAACCAACAATTAGGCACTGCTGTGCTTAGGTCACCTCTTACAATTCAGATAGTTTTCCTTTAATCCATCCTTATCTCCCCCAACCCCCACTAGAGGTTTTAAGCTCTCAGACTGTCCTTTATCTCTGACTCTTGCTGTCCCCCCCAATCTCCGACTGCTGTTTTTTTCTTACCCCTTTGTTTTTTCCTCATTTTTGTCTTTTTTTTTTTCTCTTCTCTTTTCTTTTCTGTTCCTTTTTTTCTTTCCCCCTTAGGCTTGCTTCTTTATCAGTACATTTGTGTGCTTGTGTTCTCTGTCTGTTTGTCAGTCTGTTTTCCTTTTCAAGGCTACCTCAAGAAACAACCCAAAGCACACATAGTTGAAAAACCTAAATATCGCTGGGTAGGAAAATAAATTAATCAGAGGCATGATAAGAGAAACCAAGAGACACCATTAAAAAAAAAATCCCCTGAAAAAACAGACCCTAGACACTCCAAGAGCCTCCTTCTATAGAGGAATACTAATAATCACACAGTGCTGAAAGAGCTTTTATTTTATTTAATTTTTTTCATAATATTTTATTGTCAAATTGTTTTCCATACAACACCCAGTGCTCTTCCCCTTAAGGGCCCTCCACCATCACCACCACCTCTCTTCCCCCCTCCCCACTCCCCCCAACCCTCAGTTCATTCCCAGCATTCAATAGTCTCTCAAGTTTTGCATCCTTCTCTCTCCCCAACTCTCTCTCCCTCCTCAACTCCCCCTGGTTCTCCATTAGGTCTCTCTTGTTTTCCTGCTAGACCTATGAGTGCAAACATATGGTTTCTGTCCTTCTCTGCCTGGCTTACTTCACTCAGCATGACACCCTCAAGGTCCATCCACTTTCCTACAAAGGGCCATATGTCATTCCCTCTCATTGCCATGTAGTACTCCATCGTGAATATATACCACATCT
>NC_043717.1:64842216-64844438 GCF_006229205.1 Suricata suricatta | reverse complement strand
GATATGTTGTGCTGAAGGTCGGTTTTCGTTATGTCTTAGGGGAGTTCGGTATGTCTCCTGGATTTCAATGTCTTTCTCTTTCCCCAGATTGGGGAAATTCTCATGTATAATTTGGTCCAGCACGCCTTCAAGCACTCTGTCTTTATTATTCTCTTCAGGAACTCCTATGATACGGACATTGTTCCGTTTGATTGTATCACTCAGGTCTCTGATTCTCCTTTCATGCTCCTGAATCATTTTCTCTCTCTTTTTCTAGGCCTCCTATTTTGCTATAACTGTGTCTTCTAATTCACTTATTCTCCTCTCTGCTTCTTCAATATGTGCATAGGCAGCCTCCAACTTATTATTCATCTAATTTAGAGCCTTTTCTAACTTGTCAGAGCTATTTTGAAGGTTCCAAGTCTTCGTATCAATATCTTCTCTGATAGCTTCCATGTTTATTTCAAGCCCAGCAATTAATTTTATGACAATCATTCTAAATTCTTGTTGAGTTATGTTGCTTATGTCTGTTTTGAGCAGTTCTGTAGCTTTGATTGCTTCCTGGCGTTTCTTTGGAGAAGAGTTCTTTCGTTTCGTCATTTTGGCTAGCCTTCTGTCTCCTGACAGTTTTAAAAGCTCATTCTGGAGGGTGGAGCCAAGATGGCGGAGAGGAAGGGAGCTCTGTAAACTCCGTCCACACCATTTATCGAACTGAGAAGGATATTACACTCATCTGCGAGAGTGGAAGGAGAAAATACGAACTCCAGAAGGAATAGAACCTCAAGGATATCTGAGTGAGTGGGGGCGAACAGGGGAGATCCGAAAACGGGCCAGCCCAGGATGGGAAGGGGAGGTAAGATCCCCAGCCCAACGTGGAGCAAGCGGGCAGTGCCCGAGAGACAAAGGGAAGAGACAGAGTCGGAACATGCTTATAGAACTGTCTCGGGGGAAGAGGTATAGAATGCTTGGCTGGGCTTGGAGACAGAAACCCACTCCACAGATAACTGCTGGGTAGCCGGAATCCCGAAATGGGGTGGCGCAAGAGGAGGAATAGCTTACAGCCCTAAGCCATCTCGGCGGGGAATCAGAGGCGCCTGTGGCTGTGAGAAGCTGCTGCCCTGGGAAGGCGCACTCCCCAGCGGGAAGCAGCAGGAGCAGCGACTGCGCCAGGTGCAAGGAATTCGAACATGGTTTTGGGAACGGGACCATGGACCGCATTTCCACGGCACACCGTGCCCCCTGCATGGACTGCGGGAATCCCGGGTCCCCACAGGGAAAAAATAGGGCGCACACCGATGGGACCCCCAACAAAGAGTCAGTGGCGGGTGGAGGCCCGGGCGCGCACTTAGGCTGTAGGAGCTCCCAGCTCATTTCCAGCAGTGCACAGCATCTTGAGCAAAGCTATCAGAAACTAAGAGAGACTCGGTTTTTTGCTTTTTGTTTTTTTTCCTTTCCCCCATTGCAATAGCTATCCGGACTGGGGGTGGAGACTCCGCAGTTGAGTCTGTGAAGGTGCCCACTCCACCTCCTGCGGCTCATTTCGCCTCAGGCAGAGGCGGAGCCTCTGAGAACAGACTCCAAGACCTACCACATCAAACCAAGCCTATCCACCAGGGGGAGCTGCCGCTTGCTTTTTTTTTTTCGTTTTTGTTTTTTTGTTTTGTGTTTTTGTTGTTTATTTATTTAATATATAAATTTTTTTTCTTCACGAGTTTCGTACTTATTACTTTGTCATTATTACCATTTTTTCCTTTTTCTTTACTCAATTCCTTTAAATTTTACTCCTTATATTCCTTTCTCCTTTCTCCCTTACTTTTTCACCTTCTTGCAACCCAGATATATTCTCCTGTATCTCATCCTGACCTCTCCCCTAAACTGGTCATACACTTTTAAACGGTCTACTGTCCTTTGATGTCTCCAACCCCCTTATATATATATTTTTTTGTCTTTTCCTCTTTCTCTTTTCTTTTTATTTTCTCTTCTTCTCTTCTTTTCGTCTCTTTCCCTCCAATTTTCTTTCTTTTCTTTCCCCCCTGTAATGTGTTTATTTGTTTGATTTGTCTGTGTGTATGTGTGCTTCTGTTCCCTCGGTGTTTGTCTGTTTGTTTTCCTTCATAGGACTACACCAAGAAACAAGCCAAAGTGTGCAAGAAGGCGAGTCCCAAATATTGCAGAGTAGGGAAATAAAATACTCACAGGCACAGCAAGAGAAACTGAGAGATATCATTAAGAGAATATCTCCT
>NC_043717.1:64839316-64842116 GCF_006229205.1 Suricata suricatta | reverse complement strand
CATAGGAGTTCCTGAAGAGAATAATAAAGACAGAGTGCTTGAAGGCGTGCTGGACCAAATTATACATGAGAATTTCCCCAATCTGGGGAAAGAGAAAGACATTGAAATCCAGGAGACATACCGAACTCCCCTAAGACATAACGAAAACCGACCTTCAGCACAACATATCATAGTGAAACTGGCAAAATATAAAGACAAAGAGAGACTTCTGAAAGCGGCTAGGGAGAAAAAGGCCCTCACATACAAAGGGAAACCTATCAGAGTGGTTACAGACCTATCTAATGAAACTTGGCAGGCCAGGAAGGAATGGCAGGAAATCTTCAATGTGATGAACAGGAAAAACATGCAGCCAAGAATCCTCTACCCAGCAAGCCTATCATTCAAAATAGAAGGAGAGACAAAGGTATTCCCAAATAAACAAAAGTTGAGAGAATTCATCACCACCAAACCAGCCCTACAAGAAATCTTAAGAGGGACTCTATGAGGGAAATGTAGCAAGGAAAAAAGTTACCAGATACATCACTGCGATCATGCACTCTACAGAGAACCCAATTAATCTAAATCCATATTTTTCAATAATAACACTGAATGTCAATGGACTGAATACTCCAGTCAAACGACACAGGGTAGCAGAATGGATCAAAAACCAAAACCCATCTATTTGCTGACTACAAGAGACTCACCTTAGACCTGAAGACACCTTCATATTGGAAGTAAGGGGATGGAGAAATATCTACCATGCCACTGGACATCAAATGACAGCTGGAGTAGCCATACTTATATAGGACAAACTGGACTTTAAAATCAAGGCAGTAACAAAAGATGAAGAAGGACACTATATAATAATTACAGGGACTCTACATGAAGAAGAGCTAACAATTATAAACATTTATGTGCCGAATTTGGGAGCTCCTAGATACATAAAACAATTAATCACAAATAAAAGCAATCTTATTGATAAGAACGTGCTAATTGCAGGGGACTTTAATACCCCACTTACAACAATGGATACGTCAGCCAGACAAAAAAAACACTAAAGAAACAATAGACCTGAATGGCACACTGGAGCAGATGGAATTGATAGCTATATTTAGAACTCTGCATCCTGATGCTAGGGGATTCATTTTCTTCTGGAGTGCACATGGTACATTCTTCAAGATTGATCACATACTGGGTCATAAAACAGCCCTCCATAAATATAAAAGAATTGATATCATACCATGCACACTTTCAGATCACAATGCCATGAAACTCAAAATCAACCACAGGAAGAAGTCTGGAAAACCTCCAAAAATATGGAAGTTAAAAACTACCCTACTAAAGAATGATTGGGCCAATCAGGCAATTAGAGAGGGAATTAAAAAATATATGGAGACGAATGAAAATGAGAATACAGCAATTCAAACTCTCTGGGACGCAGCAAAGGCAGTCTTAAGAGAAAGTTCATTGCAATACAGGCCTATTTCAACAAATCAGAGAAAGCACAAACTCAAAACCTAACAGAACACCTAAGAAAACTAGTGAGGGAGCAGCAGGAACACCCCAAACCCAGCAAGAGAAAATAAATAATAAAGATCAGAGCAGAATTAAATAGGATAGAATCCACAAAACAATTGAACAGATCAATGAAACCAAGAGTTGGTTTTTTGAAAAAAATAAACCAAATTGATAAACCTCTAGCTAGGCTCCTTAGAAAGAAAAGAGAAAACATGCAAATAGACAAAATCATGAAGGAAAATGGATATATTACAACAGATCCCTCAGAAATACAAGCAATCATCAGAGATTACTATGAAAAATTATATGCCAACAAAATGGACAATCTAGAAAAAATGGACAAATTTCTAAACACACATGCACTACCAAGATTCAAACGGGAAGAGATACAAAATCTGAACAGACCCATAACCAGTGAAGAAATCAAATTAGTTATCAAAAATCTCCCAACGAATAAAAGCCCAGGGCCAGATGGATTCCCAGCGGAATTCAATCAGACGTTTAAAGCAGAGTTAACGCTGATTCTTCTCAAGCTGCTCCAAAAAATAGAAATGGAAGGAAGACTACTGGACTCTTTCTATGAGGCACATATCACTCGTATTCCTAAGCCAGGCAGAGACTCAACGAAAAAAGAGAATTACAGGCCAATATCCTTAATGAATACAGATGCAAAAATACTCAACAAGATACTAGCAAATCGAATTCAACAGCATATAAAAAGTATAATACATTATGATCAAGTGGGATTTATTCCTGGGTTACAAGGCTGGTTCAACATTCGCAAATCCATTAATGTGATACACCACATCAACAAAAGAAAAAAATCATATGATTCTGTCGATAGATGCTGAAAAAGCATTTGACAAAATACAACATCCCTTCTTAATAAAAAACCCTGGAGAAAGTTGGGATAGAAGGAACTTACTTAAACATCATAAAAGCCATTTACGAAAAGCCCACAGCCAATGTTATCCTCAATGGGGGAAAACTGAGAGCTTTCCCCCTGAAATCAGGGACACGACAGGGATGTCCCTCTCTCCACTGTTGTTTAACATAGTGTTGGAAGTCCTAGCATCAGCAATCAGACAACAAAATGAAATAAAAGACATCAGAATCGGCAAAGAAGAAGTCAAACTTTCCCTTTTCGCAGATGACATGATACTCTACATGGAAAACCTGACCGACTCCACCAGAAGCCTTCTAAAACTGATCAATGAATTCAGTAATGTTGCAGGATACAAAATCAATGTACAGAAATCAGTTGCATTTTTATATACTAAAAATGAAGCAACAGAAAGAGAAA